>NW_020449497.1:896245-962713 GCF_003343035.1 Apteryx rowi | reverse complement strand
AGGGGCGGCTGCTGCCGCCTCCTCCTCCTCCTCCTCCTTCCTCTTCTCTTCTTCTTTCCCCGAGGCCGCCACGTTCCTTCCAGCTGCAGCTCGCGTAGCCTGTGCCGGTAAACTGTGTTTTACCGCGCCGCTGCTGCTGGACGTTGGCGTCGTCTTCTTGTGATAGGTAACGGCAAAATTGCCCAGGAAACGTAAAGCGCGAGCACCTTTGACACGTCAGGAAATACCCCAAAACGAGGGCTCGGGTTCTCTTGGGAAGGGCGAGGAGCTTGCGAGAGACCTCAGCTGGAAACCGTGTGTTTTAACTAGCTGTTTGCAGGCTGCTGTAGCCTTAGGTTAGAAAGGCTCGGACGGTGGGGGTCAGGGCACAGCCTTCTGTCCCGGCCTGTCCCCCAGCGTCCCCTCGAGTCCGCTTCCGGGCAGCTGCGCTCGGGGGTTGCGGGCTGCCAGGTGGTTTGAACTTTGCTGAGCTTTGGTGCGTTTTATCTTCAAGAACTTGCAGTTCTGAGCACTGATCGTGGACTTGACCTTTCTGTCTGGTCTTTAACATGCAAGAAAAAAGGCAAAAGCAATAAACTTTGTGGACGGCCACCTTCTTCAGTGAGGAAGGTGTCTGCATCGTCTGAGCAAGTGACCTGTCGCTTCCTCCCTCCCCTGCTTTTACGGTCACGAGGTGAATTTTTGAAGTTTGCCACTTAAACCAAAGTTCGTCAGTGTTCTGCCACCGAGCAGACTGGAAGTAATTCAAGCGTGTGGGGAAGGCAGTGTTGAAAGCTCCCCCCGCCCCCCTCCGCCTTTTTTTTAATGGGTGTCACATTTCCAGTTCCAATAACTAGGTTAAAAAGTTACACTGTGTAATCCCTGCGTTTCAAAGTGTAAGCTGGCTGCGGAGGAGGGAGGAGGAAAAATCCCCTCCGTGTTTTAGCATTGCTTAATTGGTCGGGCACCTAATGAGACCTGGGGGGGAGGGAAGAGGAAGGCTCTTGCGTTTTCTTAAAGCATCAGGTTGAGGCCAGTACTGGCAGCTGAAAATAYCTGTTTCATCTGCTGGCCTATCAAAACCTCTTGCCACACGCCTCCCACACAGGAATGCTATCATTGCAGTGGAAACGGAGAGAGTCAGTCGGAGTTGGCATTAAGCGTTAGGAGTTCCCGGTTCCCAGGCCTCTCTTTCTCCTCGGGAAAAATCAGCACTTTGTTCCGCTGTTCCCGTCACTCTGTATTTCCTTCTCATGTAGCAGCAGTCTTTGAAATGTTACTAAGGAGAAAGTAGGTATAACTTTGTACTGGACGTATTCTGAATGRGCATCTAGCTGATGAAATGCACTTTCTCTTTCCTGCTAGAYGTCAGGACTGGGGAGTTATTTTCTCCACTTCTTAAAAGGCAAGAGAATTGACAACTGCTTCTCTCCACCTCCGCTCTAGATAAAAACGTTGAGGCTGCTTCATTGTTCTGGGCGCAGAAAGATGCAAAAATGTGACCASTTTGGGATCCTATAATGCTCTCTAGTGAGGGCAGGTATGGGTTAAGTTACCATTCTTCTTAACTAGCACAAGGTCAAGAGACAGTAACGGTGTGCAGCATTTGCACTTCTTGGATTATTATTATTTCTGCAGTTGTCACTGCCTTAGAAAAGGTTTGTCTTGCATGCAAATTTAGCAGTGCTTCTAGTCACTGTAAAACAAATACTTTTTGTCCCTGCCTTACCCTGAGTTTTGCTTTTTCTAACTAGATCCCTCTTCCCCTGTTCTAATTCACCTGTGCGTTCAGACATGTCTTCTGTTCAAACCCACGGTGAAGGAAGATATTAATGGAAAACTGGTGTGGATGCAAGTGTAGTTGTACATTAGTAACAAGGTCAAAGAGACTGAATCTTAATCTAGGGAACTGCTACCACTGTCTGTCGCTTGACCTTGGAGGTTCTTTGGTGCTTTGGAAGGGACTGAATTGCTGGCAGCTGGCTTCTTTTTTTCTTTTCTTTTTTTTTTTTTTTTTTAATGCAGTTGTAACAGTCCTGAGGGGGGAGAATTGGAGGAATATTGTGCAAGAGAAATCTGATCATCGCTACAAGGTTAAAAAAAGGGAAAGGAGCGTGATAAATGCAGTGTCTGTGCGACAAGATGGGGGGGATGGGAACCCAAGAGGACGGTGGTAGGAACAGTCCTGCTTGTGGGATAGCCACGGCTGAGCTCCCATTAAGAGACCTCCAAGTCCATTGCTCTGCCTCGGCAACCTTGCTGGCGGTTTCCCAGCTGAAAACGGGCAGTAAGCAGGTCAGTAACGTGCACCTGGATAAATCCACCAGCAGACACATAACTGCCTTCTACACTGTAGAAACAACTTTGTATTGGAGAGTACTGAGTTTGTCTTGATCGTCTGTAAATGCCGAAGCTTGGCACTGATCCCTCTCCAAGTACGGCTTTCCAGTACTCCATTTACTTTCTTACGTCGTCTTCTATTGGTTGTACTAGAAAGTTGTTTCCAGAAGCTTTAAAGGTCTGAAGTTCACTTTTTTTTATTTGCTTTTGAGAAGTAAAACCCATCCACAAAGGGTAGTACTTGGACAGAGTGTGAAAGATTAAAAACAAGGCTTGGCCCTTCCCTTAGTGGTGGTGGCTGTCGGTTTTTGGAAGCAGGTCAGTTTTTCACCAGTACTCTCTCTCCGAGCTGCCTCTCCAGCAGCAGTGTTGAAGCAGCTCCCCGCAGGGAGGTTTAGTAGAGGGTCCCCCAGTAGGGGCTGAACTGGCTTCCTGGTTGGGGGCTTCTGGCAGCAGGAGACAAGACTCCGAGCACCTCGCTCTTGTGGTGTCCGTGGCACAAGTGAGGGCAGGGTGCGAGGGGGAAGCCCGTGGAGCAGCGCAGTTCCAGTCTGGATGGAGACCTTTACTGCACGTATCTTCCCATCTGCCTCTCTGCGTGATTCCGGTCACTGCTGGCTTGGGCCTGGATCTGCCGTCCGTGACCTGCTTCCAGGGTGGCAAGACTGGCTGAACGTTAGTGTCAATCCTAACCTCCAGCCTGCGCGCGGCTGATGCAGCGGAGCTTGCACACGTACGTAAGGCGCGAGAGCTTTCTATTGTGTTCTCCTTTTCTAACGTTAGTCTGGGATGAGTGGTTATCTGGCACTGGTTCTTGACAAACCTGCAAAGACGCACTTGCCCGGCTGACAAACCTATCTTTGGGTGGGGAAGTAGATCTACACTTGCAGAAATAAACTCTGTTCCCAAGCTGAAGAGTGAACTGCTGTGTCTTGTTCAACTCTCCTTTCCTTGGCCAGTCCTGAGGGGAAAATCCAGTGAGGCAGTCCAGTCAAAGTAAGATTCCTAATCTCTAAGTGCTATTAGGTAATGGCACTTAAAAATATTGTTTTTGTAGTTTGTACTTCCCTCTCCTTTAAAGAAAAAAGCCGTATGGAAAGCCCTTGAAACTGCAGGCTCTCAAGGAGTTTCTGTAGTTGCTAGCCAACAAAGTAAAATTGCAGGTTTGTGACTCTTGTGGTGTTCTCCTAGACCTACTGCAAGTTATTCTAAGGCAGGTGGATATGAACCCTCCTTACCAGGCTCTCCACTGGTTAACCAAGTGTGGTTCCAGCTGAAGGAGAGAGGGGAAATGGTAGTATAGATGTTCCCTAAGGCAAACCGTGTCTTGCAGAGCACACCGCTGCCGGGAGCGGGGGCTGAGCCTGTCTTTGCCGTCCGCAGAGCTGTAGTCTGCAAAGCCTTCCCCAGGCCGTGGCAGCTCCCCGCGCTGCGGAGGCAGCTGGGGTTAAGAGGGGCGTTGGTGCGAGCCCAGCTCGTAGTGCTGYGTGTGGTAGGTGAGGGTTGCTAGCTATCCCTGGCAGAGGGGATTTTGCAGGACGGGTAAGTTCCTGGACCGCAGCCTGCAGCGCGCTGGTGCAGAGTCTCTCGGAGCAGATGTGCYGGCCTGTTTCCCTGGGGCAGTGCACGGCCCGGAGGCATCCCAGGGCCGCAGTGTGGTTTGGAGGCGCGGGCTAGCCCAGACATACGCGCCGCAGGACGAAGCAAGCGGCAGGTGCTGCCGAAGATGTCTCCGGCTCGCCCCAAGGCRTGGTCGTACCTGGAGCTCCCTGCCGTCAGCTCTGCAAGGCCTGGGGCTCTGGGGCTCCTCAGGATCTTGTGCCAGGCTCTTGGGATCAGGAAGCTCGGCCCTGCTGGGCTCGTGCTACGCGGAGTTTTCGCAGCAGCAGCTGTGGCCGTGGTGGCCAATTTTAGTGCTCGCTGAGGGTGAAACTGGAGTCTTCACTGCGATGCGATACCATGGCCTCGCGTTCACTCTGGGCTGTGGCCTCTGTCTACAAGTCTGATGTTCTCCTGGTYCAGCTGCACACTAGCTTTAATGGGGTAATTAACTCTCTTGGGCTTTTGCTGTGTAAGTAGCTGTCTGAAACTAAAGTATGTGCCAAAATAAAATACATGCATGTAAGGAATTATGGACTTATTCACAGTATCTGTCTGAAACATTACTCCTTCCTCCAACTTTCTTCTCTTGAGAAGTTTGAGAAACAGTCTTCCTAATGCTGGCAATGTTTTTGTCAGTGTTGATCTTTGCACTTTGCCTTAAGTCCTAGTCTTTGCGCCTGGTTTCTCTAATGTTTGAATTACTCATTGCTGTAGCAGAGTCACTTAGCCAGCTACTTTCAGAACTAAATTTCCAAAGTTTTGACCAGACAGACTTTACAAACTGGCTTAATTGTAGTTCCCAGACGTGGAGAGCAGAGCTGGGTAATTCAGGGTGCCAAGTGCAAAGCACTGAAGGCGTTTCTGTGGCCTGAAGTGCCAGCAGCTGTGGGACCCATGGGTGCCCTTGGGCACAGCTGCAACACACATGTTCCAGTATCAATAAGAACACAAGGCCACAAATCTCAAAGTAGACTAGAATGTGGCTTAAAGTGCTTGGGTTTATCCAGTCAAACTGTACTGTGGATATACACTAGATAGAAATGAATACTTTCCCCACTTAATATCCGTGGAGCAGGCAGTGCTGCGGAAGAGACTTCCAAACCCGCGTGTCTTGGGCGGACCTGCCAGCGTCAGCCRGGAGCCCGGGAGCTCTCTCGCACGTCCCCAAACTGCAGGGCCTCCGCACGCCTCCTCGAGTCAAACCCGGATGTTGTAAGGCMGCTGAAACATAAATGCAGTACCCACAGATGGGTTAAAGCCAACCTGAGTTTAATGACGGCAGTAGAGCAGCTCTGACACTTCACCGTGGGCTCTTATTAAAAGAAGCGCTTGTTGCATCTAAACAAGTGCTGAAAGTTTCTGGGAAGCTGCGGCCTCCCCTGGGGAGGCAGAGGAAGGCAGGACCACGCTATATCCCATTTCCCCTGATAGACTCTTTAAAAAACACTTCCACCCGGGCTACCTCTGCAGCTAGTGTCTAATTAATTAAATAATTTAATGTAGCCAATTTATTTTAAATCATTAAACAATTTATTTTAATTTATTATTCAGATACAATTTAATTTGCATTTGCTATATCAACACCAGCCTTCACATGTGGAAAACTAGCATATACTGCACTGCACTGAACTTAACTTTGGCCTGTGTAAAGAAATGCTGCTCGGCTTCTTGAAACACCCTGGGCAGATCTCTTGTCGAGGCAGAGGCTTCGTCCCTTGCCGGGTAGCGCTCGGTGACCGGCACCCTGGCGCCTTGCCCCCTTCCCCGTGCCCCCCTGCGCTGCCCCGCAGCAGCCGCGGGTCCTTCCAGCCGAAGCTCTGCTCGTGTGYGGCCAGGACAGCGCTTGGTTCTTCTGGCAGCGTCGGCCCTTATCTGTGTCTGTGCGCTTCAAAAAGTGGAAATATGGGGGTGGGAGGAGCACCTGAGGGTCCAATTTGAGTATGGATGGCTTAGTTTTGCTGTTTTGTGTATGTCCCAAGCGTAGAGACTGCCAGCAGTCTTATTTCTACATAATTAAATGCCCTTGCATCATTAATACAGGATGGTGTTGTATTGCTTTTTCTTAATTTTTTATTGCTGTTGATTCAGTTACACGTAAACTGTTACACAATGTAAACCACCTGTCTGACCTGGCCGCCTGCTTGGAGGGATGAGTGTTGCGCTCCTGTTGATGAACATGATAGCTGCATCATTAGACTAGGTTTACGTGGCCATTAGAGGGAAAGGTAAACTTTATTTAAACATAAATATTATCATTAAACTTAGTAACTTTCCTAATTGCAAAAAAATGTACTTCTGTTCTAGCTACCAGATCTGCTTTAAAATGAAATGGAATCTGCACTTCCATTTTACCTCTCCCCACTCCAAGTGGGACTTCGTAGTGCCTAACCGAATTGGCCTGGCACACAATTGCGCTCGCCTTTTCTGATAAGGAGCGAGAGAAAGTTGGAGTTGCCAGTAACCAAAACTATATCCTCCAAAAGCATCAGGAAAATCATTAGTTGTAGATGCAGGTGTAATTTCAAACTTGATGCTAGATACTTAGGAGATACTCCTTGTTACTAAGGGATTTAAGGTTAGGCCTTTTTTGCACCATAAAATTGCTACGGAGAGCAGCTCCAATGGGTGACAAACATTAGCAGGGAAACCTTGGTTATGCTGATTGGGTCTGTCACTCACATGGATCTGAGTGGGAGAGATTTTTATTCTGTTTTCTTCTTTCTCTCTTTAAAAAGAACAATAGAAGCTAGTCAGTGATTTAATTTTCTATAAAGAGCTCTGGGTCTGTTTTTCAGCCTGTTATTGCATTTCTCCTTGGCAGGTTGTTTGCCTAAGCATAAGGCTCTGAGGACTGCTTCTGGGTGTCCCAGGATTTTCTTTGGAGAAGCTGTCCTCCTCCTTGTGTATGTTTTGTGCTGGGTTGGCCTTGAGCAAGTGATTATGTAAGCTGTGTTATCTTAGTTTCATTCTAGCGTTGAGATTTTCATGCTAGGGATGTGGCACTTATTTTTCTTCTCTTTGGTAAAGAGTTGGGGTCCTTCGCATGTGGGAAGCGGTGTGGAGCACTCGAGACTTGTAGAGGAAACTTGTAGGGGAATTGGGGCAGGAGGGGTGTCAGGTTGCTTGGACAGACGCAAAGGCTTTCCTAGGCAGATCCGATGGGTTCGGACTGCAAGTCTCGCATGCCTAGTGTAACTTCTTTGCAATATGCACATCTTTGCAWGTGTCCAAGAAAACCAGGACCGCAGAAGTGACCACCGCAGCTGAATGAAGTGCAGTGAGTGCTTCAGTTCGGTGTGTGTGCCCGTGCACCACCAGAAGCGCAAGGAGGAGCACGAATGCCCTGCTGCTTTAGCTGGAGGAAGGAGAGGAGGAGGAGGCAGCGGCTGCCGAGTGCCCCGCTGTGTCGCATCAGCCCCTGGGCTCGCTGGTCTGTGCCGCGCCTGCTTGGGCTGTAGGCTTTCCAGGGCACTTGTCTGCAGAAATCTCCAGCTCTGTAATCCCTGCATCAGTTACCTTAATCATAATGTCAGATGTTTTAAATAAGCATAGAGAGAGGAATGGTTTGGGGAGGGGTTATATGTGTGTGGTTTTGTGGTTTGTTTATTTCTGATATGGCAGAGGAGGGTGAGAGGACAGAAAATTCGTCTGGAAACTACTCCCTAGTTCACTGGCCAGATCTTTTATGCTCGTCTGTTTAGTATGGATGGCTCTGCCTGGGCCTAGGCATGCCATAGTAACGAACCTTGTCTTGTAATTCAATGCATCTCATTTGCTTACAAGTTTGGCAGAGCTGAAGTGCTCTAACATTTGTCCCATGCTGCACCGGTACAGCACTCGATATCAGCAGTCTATTTATAACGAGCTTCTGGGCTGAAGCAATCGGGCTAATATCTGCTCTTAGAGTGTGCTTGGAGAACTTGTTAGATATACGTGTATGTCTTTGTTCTCTGGAGCGGTGAGGAGAGGAGGAGATCTTCAGCTGCCGGGAGTTAGTTTTGCGCTTTGTGGATATCGCAGCGCTCTGTAGCTTTGCAGTTGGCAAGCGGCAGCGAAGATGATGTGCAGAGGATGAAGGTCACTGGAAGGGGCTTCAGGAGAACTGCTGTGAATCCAGCATCTAATTCTGACCGAGATACTGGAAAGGAGGAAAGAGATGTATACTTAAGAGTATATGGGACACAGATCTGAGTCAGTTGTTGGTCCTGTGCTTCTTGTCACCTTGGGTCCAAGTAAGAATTTTCCTTGGAGAACTGGGCTGACTGTGTGAAAATGTTAACAAATCCGAACTGGAGAGGGTGAGGTCTGCCTTGTGGGAATTGCCTTGTGGGGACTTAAATATATGTGTGCAAAGAAGAGATTTGCAAACAAAACTAACTTTTCTAATCCAGTGCTGTATGAGCCAGGTTGCTTGTAATCATGGGAAACAGCATTTTTGCAAACTGCTGTAGGCATGTCACCGATCTGATTTTCCAGACACGCAGCTTTAATTCGTGTGACGAGAGGTCACCCCTCTTACCAAAACCTCCCGCAAGCTGCGCCGTCTCCCCGGACGTGCCAGAAGCTTCCCAGTGTGCTGGGCCGTATCCAGACGTTATCCCCAGCGAGGCGGTGACTGAAAGCCTGCAAAAATGCACGGAGTACATCCAAGACTTACCCGAGGCCAAGGGCGAAGAAGAAACGGCAACGGCCTTTGATAGCAGCTGCTCAAAACTCCGCTTTGCCGCCACTGGCCTACTGCAGCAGGCAGAGGCATCCCGTGCCTTGGCCGTCCTTCCCCTCGACCTTGAGAAAGGGTCAGCAGTGCTGTTACATGGTGCTCAGTTGCTCGAGGCCTGCCAGCGCCATGTGAAACTTGAGGACAGCCGTTTAGATCGTAGATCGTGCAACCAGGAAGAGCACGTGGCCAGCGCGGCCTGCGGAGCGCTTCCTGCCGACCCGCGGCAGAGCCCCGACCGCTGCAGGGAGGCAACAGCCTTGAATTCAGAAACGTCCTTCGCGGATCTGGGCAGCGTGTCGAAGTGCAGATCTGCTGCTCCCTCCTTGGGGAGCTGTGAAATGCTCGAAACGTCTGCCTCTGATCTGTCAGCAAACACAGAAGAAATCCCGTGTGTCCCAAAGACAGTCTTGTCCTCCTTCCTCTGTGATGAGACATTATCTCAGGCTCAGGATATAGGTGCTGGTTTTGTGTTGACTGACCGTACCGCTTGCCCCAGTGGCAGCTTAAATTGTGACGCTGGCTCTAAGGTGCATGTGCTGTCGTCAAAGCAGCAGCAGCAGCAGCGGAGGAGGAGGAGGAAAAAGAAGCTTACACTTCTAGGTGCTCAGCGGAGGGGCTCTCTGTTGCCCCTGACGTAGCTGAAAGACTTGGGTGCCTGCGAGGGGTTGGGGCGGCTGTGTGTGTTTGTGGCGTGGGGTAGGGTGAAGGAGAGGGGAGGCAAGTTTACACTTCAACACTTTTCTGGTTTGAGTTTTCCCAGCTGTGCTCATTACCAAAAAGTGACCTGTTTATTCCTTGTCCACATTAGCAAAAGAAACATAGGGCTCTTCTGCTTGTAACCCGAATACTGCAACGTAAACCAAAACGCGATTGGAGCTCTGTGACGATAACGGTTGTATGAAACTGCAAGGCTGGTGAGGCTGCTTAGGATGTTGCACTCACGTGCAATGAGAACTAAACTTCCCAAGATCCATTACGTCCATTATCACATGCGGTCGGCAGTGTTCAGATGTGAACCTTCTGCCACGCCAGGGATCTCGATCCGTGTAGCTCGTGAGGTGCCTGAGCACATCAGCAGGGTCGCTATAAATAGGAAGCATGATTAGAATAGTGCCTGTCCCCTTGGCGCGTGTACTCTTTGTCCAGGTGCAAAGATGAAACTTAATCCTCTTACCTACCCTTTCCACCAGGTGCGAAATGCAATTCAGGCAATGCACGTTTCTTTCTTACCATTGAACGGTGTCTGTTCCTCTTCCTCCCCTCTTCAGTATTTTGCTTTGCCTGTTTTCCGGACAGTTTAATTTTCATGTGTATTCAGGGTTTGTTCGCACTGTGCTCCAGAGTGAAAATGAGAACATCCCGTTACCGTGAGGCTGCCAGCTTGCAAGGGGCAGAGCTTAACGAGCGCCTTAGGTGCACTCGCGGCACAGGCCGACGGCTGGAAGGGAGAGGATCCCCGCTGCGGCCCGGAACATCCCCCGCCGTACGGGGGAGCCTGGCAGCGACAGCCTTTGGCTGGAACCACAAAGCTGCGTCTAGAGGCCGAGCGTGCGGGAGGAATGGATCTGCCTGTTGCCGCTCATAGCAGCGGGATCGAGGTCGGTGAGCGGGAGGAGTGGTGGGTAGCACCTGAGAACGGGGGTGCAGCCGCCCTTCCGGCACGCTTCGGTGGGCTCCAGCGACGTAGTCCCGACCGCGTCCCATCGCTGCTTTCAGCCCAGGCCAGGGGCTTATACCTGAAACAGAGCTTCTTGCCCGCTTGACGCTGGAACTGAGAATGAGTAACGGGGGAAAAAATCTTTGCAGATATCTTTCAGGTTTCTTTTTTGTCCTTTCTGCCATCTTGAATCTGCTGAAATCGGAAGGCTGACTCTTTTCCCTGTGGATGCCGTTTCCGGCGTCTTTGCCGGTGGCCGGTGGGAAGGCCAGCCCTGCCCCTGCTCGCAGCCCGCCTCCTGGGTGCTGCTATAGCACGGCAGTAAGAATCGGTGACCCACTTTAAGAGCAGGCAGGTAGAGCTCTGCTTTGCAGCAGGGCGAGCGTATGCAGTGAGTCAGCAGCGAGTAGGCAGCATGTCCTCCGGGCAGCTCGCTTGCGCTGCTGTGAATTGGGGGTTGAAACAAAACATGCTGTTTTTTGTTGAAATGTCTGTGTTCTGTAAAAACCCCACCAAAAAAAAACATCGTTGGCTTTAAATCAGAGGGTTAACTTGCTGGACAGCCGTTCTTTCTCAGCCCAAGTTTAATTTCTTGTTTCTGAACTGAAGACAGTGCTGGCTAGAGCTGGATCTCGTGGTGCAAGGGGACGTGGAGCTGTTGCCTCCGTGTCCCTTGGGACATGTGCCCAGAGCGCGGCACTGGGCGGGAGCAGGAGTGTTGGGCAAGGTGGCACGGCTGGGAATAAGAGCGCAGAGACAGGAGCCAGCACATCTCATGAGCTGCTCCTTCCGCTTCTCAACTGCCAGTAAAAGTCTGTGTGTAATGCGGTCAGAAAAGGTCCATGGTCGTGGACTGGTGGCACCTGCGGGTGTCTGAGGTGCTGGATAGTTTCACTGCCCGCGCTCTAGCCGTGCTTGTTCCTATATCCTGCCCTAGGGCATCTGCTGCTGCGGCAGCTGGCATTGGGGTGCTGGGTCTCGGGTCTGTGCTACACCCTCCCTCATGGCCTCGTGCCTAGGGCCAAATTCTGCTTCTCCTTCTTGGCTGCTATGGCAGGAGCAAAAGTTCAGAGATCCTGCCCTGTTTGTACTGCCCTGTGTGGGCAGGGGCTGGACCAAACCTAATTCAGGAGCCTGGGGCAAACGCAAGGGAAGGGCTAGTCCTGGCTACGAGGAGCCTCAGATGTTGCATTTCTGGCTATAGCTTTTCTCCTCTCCGTGTGTCCCAGGCCGCTGGGAAGGAGCTCTGGCCCTACGGCTGTGCGGGTGTAACAAGGGGCTCTCCCCAGGCCTCTGGGGATCCGTTGTTTTTCTGAAAACACGATCTCTTGGGGCATTCTTGTGTGGTGCTTTTCCTCCTTTCCAGCATGGCTGGAGCTTGTTAGAGCCGGAGCCGAGCACTCTAGCCTGGCTTGCCCATGGTTTCATCTGTCGAAAAAATGAACAGCTCCCGTTAGGGACATATGCAAGGTGACAGTGAACATGAGCAGTGGCTGCTGAGATGCTAAAGGCACCGGAGGCTGGTTGTGGTAGCTCTGTCTGCCTGCTGCTTTGAAGCAGGTAAGCTTTCCTTGCGTTCCCTGCGCTGTGCGCTTCACCCTGTCTTAATTCAGCCTTGACGGCCGTCTTTGAAGCATGTTTGCTGTTGGCTTCCCTGTTCCCTCTCTGCAAGTGGGTAATTAATGGCTGTTTCTACTGTTCCAGCAGTAGCACCTCTGTCCAATGCTGTAACATATCCCCTTTCAGCACGGTCCCCAGCCTGTGTTGGTGGGTTTCAGCTGCTTCAGGAGACCTGCAGCTTCCTCTGTCTGATCTGTTCCCTGGCAGGGTCTGCTTCAGAGGCAAGGAAAACAAACCATTGCCAAAGCATGAAGGAGGTGCAAAGATCTCCCTCTCCCCATGACGCTTCTGTCTAAATGAGCACCTAAAATGTCGTCACCATTTTCTTAAATGAAACTGCTGAGGCCAAGCCTCACCCTGGCACCATGGGATCTCTGCAAAGTATTTTGAAAATGCAGAGGGTGGCCTGATGCGTGCAGGGGTGTGGGAGCTGTTTGCGTTGCTGTGAAGTAACCTGGCTGCCATGTGACTTGCAGCTTAGCAGTGCAACTGCCGTCCTTTCCCCTCCCTTTCCCTGGCTGAACAGTAGCGTACCAGSAGATATGCTGGAAGCCGTGTAACGTGTTGGTGCAGGGGTTACAGCTGCCTCCAGGCCGCAAAGCACCACACACCCATTTCTTTTAATTAAGAGGGTTAAGACTAGATTGAATGTGTTGTGTGCTGACCCATCCTTCCTGCTTTTCTTCCCTCCCCTCTCCGCACAGGGTCTGTGGAAGATGCAAACCCCGCTGGCAAGTGCGAGCGTGTTCATTGCGCTGCGAGGGGAAGGGAGGGCAGGGCCTGGCACACCTATGTCTAGTAAACACCAATTGCAGAGTAAAATGTTTGCTGTATTTTAACCCCTGACTCGCCTGGCTGGGTTGGCCGGAGGACGATGATTTAGTTGCGAACTGTGTCCCTAACTTGGAGAGGATTGTCCGTTTGCTGAGACCTTACCTAAATGCCCCTCTTCTTACCCAGAGCACTCGTCCGGCGTGGCGCTCATGAACGGCAGCGGCCCGCACGAGAGCCTCAAGGGCGACAAGGACGCCCGGCAGAACGGCCACGAGGAGGCTGAGCCGGGGGAAGATGGGAACGACCAGGAGGTCATTGTCATACAGGACACGGGATTTACTGTCAAGATCTGCGCGCCCGGGATAGAGCCCTTTTCCCTGCAGGTACCTCCCTTCCGAGAGACGGAGAAATAGTGGCCAGCGGGGTGGGGAGAGGAGGCAGTGCCGGAGCAGGGCAGGCATGAAAGGGGGCCGGGCCGGGCTGGCACGTGCCGGCATGCATGGCCTGGCGCGCGGGGAGCGTGTCCTCCGCACCGCAGCGAGCCCGGAGACTCCTGCGGGCAGGAGAGACGGCGAGCGCTGCCCCGGCCCCGGGTGGGGGAGTGGGAAGGAGCAGCGCCAGGGCCTCTCCGCTCAGCGCCGGGAGAGGCACCGGAGAGGGCCTGTGGTTACGCCGCTCCCCTGAGGTCTGGCAGAACCGGTGCGTGCCGCCGGTGGGAAGTGTTTGAACCAGTGCACTAACACAGCGCTTTCCTTCGGCTAGTGGGGAGGGGACAGGCATCAGAGAAGGCTTGCGGGAAGTCCCTTTCCGTGTAACCTGGCCAATATCCTCAGGATGCTTTTGGCTCCCTGACTTGTCTGTTTTCGAATGGGGTTAAGTGGAGAAAGAGGCAGCAAAGCGTAGAAGGTGCAGGAGAGAAGCTCCCTAGGCAGTGGCTTTTAGGGCAAAAGGAAAGAAGAGGAGGCATGAGCAAAAGGCTGTCTGGCACAGGCCAGCGGAGGCTTTGCAAGGGCAGGGGAGGGTCTTTTGCTYCAGATCCCAGGTGGGTTGAACGAGGTGTAGCTGCCCCCTTGCCCATCTCCAAGGGGGTCGGGCACGGAGCCGAGCACTGAGGGAACGGCCTTCCCGCTTCCAGGCCCTCCTRAAGGAGGGATGAGAGTGCGTAACCTCTGGGCCTGACTCACTGGAAAGGAAGACCTCTTGCTTGCCCGAGGGGCTTGGCACGATGCTTCTTAGGACTGATCTGTGCTTGGCAGTGAYGTGCTAGCACAGGCTCAGGGAGCTCGAGCGTCTGCTTGGAGGTCCCGGGAGCGATGCAGTCTCTACTTCCCCTCTACACAGAGCTCTGCTGAACACTGTAGCCTGTGTCACGTGGACAGCGATGCGCTGCCAGATCAGGGCGGGCTTTGACATGCCTAGCTGATACTGTTTTAGCTTGATACTTCACTGAAAACCGTTTGGATGAAGCATCTTTAATTTGGGGGGGAGGAGCCTTGTGAGTCTAAACCCACGGGGAAGTCTTATCTCCCCATGACCAGCAGAAAATGTAGTGAAACTATATCCCCCATAGAACTAGCTGTATCTCAGCCCAGCTTCTTTTTCCCATTTAAATCCTGTTGGCTGTTAGTTTTAATAGGCTAATAATAGCAGGCCGTGCTGTTTACAGCAGCTTATGTAAACTACCCCGAATTTTCATAGCTTGAGAACAGTGTCAGTGGTGCTGGAGCCAAAGCAGGGAGGTACAAGAGCAGCCCTGGTGCACAAGTCGGGGTGGTTCCTCCCATCCCGGAAGCCACGTGCTTTTGCAGGCCACGTTCCCTAGAGGTGCTGCATAGATGTGCCACACCACGCTGTGGGTACTGGTGCAGACTGAGTGGAGTAAATGATCCATTTTCCACTTACATCATTCAAAACCTCACCACAAATGCACAACGTGGATGGATAAGGGGAGAGTTGCTGATTTTCCCCCTTTCTTCTGCTCCTTTGCTGCCCTCTTGCCATCTCTGTCCTATGCCTGTGCTTAGTGCAGCACAAGGCTGTGATGCCCATGGGTGCTGAGCCCTGCGGGTTGGAGCCAAGGTGGCTGACCCAAGCAGAAGAGGTGGGAGTACCCTCCAAGGAGGGACAGGAATAGTCTTTCTGGGAGGAAGAGCTAGAGTTTGCCTTTCCAAGCTCAAAGAGGTACAAGAGGTGTTTGATCCTGCACAGAGGAGCAAAATTTGGCAAGACCGTGCAGGAGGAATTTTTGCATGTGCTCTAGGGCAGTCTTCCATGCCTGCTACCCTCAAGCTTGCTGACACGCTGCAGTGTTACTAGGAGAGCAGAGATGGCTCTAGTGTGTTTGTGTCCCTGTGCTGGATCCTCTTTAGGTGTGTGCTGGAGGATGAGTTGGCTGAGAATAACTGGCTGGGTTGTTCTTTCTTAAGGTGTCTCCTCAAGAGATGGTGCAAGAGATCCACCAAGTTTTGATGGACCGAGAGGATACCTGCCACCGGACTTGCTTCTCTCTGCAGCTGGATGGCAATGTCCTTGATAACTTTGCTGAGCTAAAAACCATTGAAGGACTGCAGGAAGGCTCGTTGCTGAAGGTGGTGGAAGGCAAGTTCCTTGAAGCTTAGGGGAGGGAATGAATGAGGGTTTTTGTAGGGACTGTTTTTGGCCACCTGGCAGCCTGCTCTCCTTTTTGAGACCCAGGTGCCAAAGGAGTAAGCAATCATGTAACTGCAGTTTCTTTCCTCTGTTTCTGCTCATCAGAGCCATACACAGTGCGAGAAGCCAGGATACATGTACGTCACATTCGAGACCTTCTGAAAAGTCTTGACCCATCAGATGCTTTCAATGGTGTGGACTGTAATTCACTGTCGTTCCTGAGTGTCTTCACTGAAGGAGATCTGGGAGGTATGGGGCCCAAAGGCTTCTCCAGCGTGGCGAATGTTTTCACTAACCCTTACTCCTTGCTTCATTAAAACACATCATAACCATCTGCTGTCCCATGTCATTCAGGAGTGTAGAGGAACACTCTGAGCACTTCTGTATTCCCGCTTGAATAATTGGGGGGGTCGAGTAGGGCTATGTTCTTCAGCACTAACTTTCTATCTGTTTTTGTTCTAGACAGTGGAAAACGAAAGAAGAAAGGTACTGAAATGGAACAAATTGACTGCACCCCTCCTGAACATATCCTGCCAGGTAGCAAAGAGAGACCCCTGTGTGCCCTTCAGCCCCAGAACAGAGACTGGAAGGTAGAGTTCTCCTGTGTCATTAAACAGCTATCAGCACATTCCTTGCAGCAAAGCGGTGTTCAGGGGTTGAAAGCTGCATTGGACTTTGGGATTTGCTCTGCTTGATGCTTAATGAGTGCTGGAATAGCACTGCTTAACCRAAAGAATAAAGTCCAAGAACTTGTGTGCAAAACGCTGGACACCGAGCCTGGACACCTGCAGAGCATAATAAAATGGCCTGTCCTGCTGGGAGGGGTAGCAGGGAAGGGAGAACTGTTTTCTGCAAAGTTTGGGAGACGGGATCTGCAGATGACTGTAATTACCCTTAGGTTTCCCATACCCCTCCCACTTAGGTTCTAGTGTCTTCTTTAGAAGCTGCTATTTGAAAACCAGTACATCCAGAAACCCATGTCTTGTGCAGCACAAAGRCCCAGGTGTCTGTTTTTACCTGTGTCTTATGGTGTGAGATGTAGCAAATTAAGGCAAAACACTACACTGCAAATGGGTTGAGGAAAGCTGTGTTCTTAAGACCAATTTTCTCATAAGCTCTGTTCCTGGACCAAGCAAGGGCAGCAGGTAAAAGGAATCCAGCTTGCACGTCAGATGGCTTTGTCACTCAAGGGAATTAATTCCCACTGACAGGAATCGCTTCTGTTGCATTCTTTCATAGCCTTTGCAGTGCCTAAAGGTATTGACGATGAGCGGCTGGAACCCTCCACCTGGTAACCGGAAGATGCAYGGAGACCTCATGTATTTGTACGTCATCACAGTGGAGGATCGGCACGTCAGTATCACTGCATCCACTAGAGGATTTTACTTGAATCAGTGAGTAACTAAGATTCCTCTTGTCCTGCCCTGCAGTGAGTGAGCTTGCATTAGCCAACTGAAAATGAACACATTTTGGTCTTTCTTTTTTGTGGGAAATAGCCTATTTGAATTCACTGCTCACAGGGGTTTGTAGGAGTTGTTATACTGGACTGGGCTGTTCAGTTATGCCTGGTACCATTCTTCCACAGTGGATAAATGGCTGATGCTTTAGGGAAGTTGCAACATCCCATAATATTGTCAGCTAATTAAAGCATTTTGAATTGGGAGAGAATTCCTTCCTGACCATTGCAACTAACTTATTTTGCCCTAAAGCAAGAGCACAGCCTGGCAGAACTTCCTAGCCAGGGCACAGATCTGACTAGCCATCTTTTTTTACAGTGACTATGAGGGGCTGTTAAAGTGACTGTATTGTACTTGTGAAAGTAAAAGTGGCTGTACTGAAAGAGGTCCAGGGTCTATCCAGGCCAGTAGTTTATTAAAGAAGCCTGCTGAATTGAGGGTAGGTTGAAGACAAGTGTAGAGCAAAAACCCTGCTGTACACTCAGCTCTGAGCAACCATCAGTTCAGAAATATCTCTAGTGGTCACGATTCTGCAATMCAGATATTTGCCTGGGTGAGCAGAACTGTAGGCTTGAGATGGTGTAAGGTTGTAATTCACAGAAGGGGAATGATGCTCCCCGAGGAGGGGAAGGAGAGCTTAAAATATAGAAGAATGTAAAAAATTAAGCACATCTCTTCCTCCCTTTCCATTACAAAGGGGAAGTGCTCTGTGTTAAACCAGCTTGTAGAAGAAATAATTGAGAAAGAATCTCTTTGTCTGTGGTTTCCTACCAGATCTGCAGAACTGAGTAATGATTTTACCTGAATGAGAGTAATGGTTTTAAGGATACACATTACTGAGCGCAGGTTTCTGAAAAGCAAGTGGCACAACGGGAGCAAGAAACAACTGGCCTTGTTGGAGTTTGGCAAAACATGACCCATGACTTAGGGAGAGGGCACTGTTCTTACGGTCCTGGCAGGTCAACTGCTTAGTACTCCAGCAAGCAGACTTGGTGTCTGAAGAGAGCACTTACTGTTTGGTATAGCTGGGTTCTCTGTTAAGCTAAGGTCCTGGAGATGTGTTTGGAAAGCTCTCTTTTGAGAAATCAATCCTTCCTAGCTATAAAAATAAAAGCCTCTTTTTAAACACAGTGGTGGCTGAAGAGAGTCTAAATTAGATTTGCTGTCCAGTTCATCGGGGCCCAGGCCCAGGGTTACTAATTGTGTCTTAGTTGGAGAGACTGGAGGGGGCCCTTGCAGCCTGTCTGCCCATGTACCACTTGGTCTCCATTTTGCAAACAAGGATATGTTCTGCAGGCCTTTCATGCTCTCACTCTTCCCACGCTGTAGGAATGTGATAGAAGTCTTACCTGTGACAACAGCATGTATCTTTATTTCTTTTTTCTTGCAGGTCTACTGCATACAACTTCAATCCTAAACCTGCAAATCCCAGTTTTCTCAGTCATTCCTTGGTGGAACTACTTAACCAGATCAGCCCTACCTTCAAAAAAAACTTTTCCGCTCTGCAGAAGAAACGGTAGTAGCACTTCTTCCTCTCTAGTTGCTTTTGGTAGCTTTAGGTTGCTTGGGGAATCTGATGGTTAAGTTGCTTGGTGAGGCTCAAGCATTTGGCTGGCTCTGTGGGAACTGGATGCTGCTTTCATGTAGCAAGGATTGCAGTGCCCTCTTTCTCTGAACTCATACAGTGGTGGGATGGTTGGTGGAACGCATGAGTCTGTGCAGCAAGGACCACCAAACATTTGACTAAATCCAGGCAGTACCCTGATGAAACTGGCTTTTCCTTGTTTGAAACACGGAGCTGTCAGAATTGAAATGACTTGTCCGTTCTTATTCAGCACAGTGGTAACAGAAAGGCAGGTGGATCCCCAGAGCCCTGATCCTTATCCACCTGATGGTTTTTCTTGGTTATAACTCCTGGATGACTCTTGCTTAGAACATGCAGATTTATCAATTTTTGGCTCTGCCTAAAGAAAAGGGTGGGGGGACAACAGCTTTCTGTTGTCGTAGTGGTATCAGATGTGGGACTCAGCTGGAGTGCTGCACTCTGCCCCTGCACTGCTGAGAAGCTGAACAGGGGGAGCTCTTTATGCAGCAGGAGAGAAGGCTTTTAACTTCTCAAGGGTTTGTCTGCACAGGGAAGCTTGTAAAATAAGGTAGTACAAGTCTGCAGTACAGCCACTGTGTCAGTTCTGCAAATGGACCTCTTAGTCCCTGCTAATAAGTCTTCCACATGGGAGAGATTATGAAAACGTAAGTTGGATGTGAATCTGTAGTGCACTAACTATGCCATGGAAACCCCCTGTGTAGATGATCTTGCTCAGTAAAAGCTTTTTTCCTTCTTCCTTTTTTTATTTTTTTTTATTTTTTTTTTATTGCTGGTTAGCTTAATCCACTCCCAGGGTGAGCTGCTCAACAGCATTGGTCATACACAAGAAAAGGCTGGTGTGTTGCCTGGCTCCTGAGATGTGGGTCTCCTCACCAAGTCTGTGTTGGCTACACACCTTGGGTGGGAGACTTGATGATTTTCTAGCTAGCCAGGCAGCAAAGAGTTAACGTGAAGCCAGGCCATGTGCTGCAACAGTGAATGGGTTGATAACCTGATCAGTAGTTACTCTTTTCCTGAATGCAAAAAAAGACTGAACCATAAAATAATCAGGAAAAGTAGCACACAGGAATTTTGTATAGCCTTACAGTGGAGAGAGAATAATTATTTTAAACATGTTTGTGCATGTACATTTTTTTCTATTTTCCTCTAGCTCCTATAATAATAATAAAAGTAACAATGGATTGTTTTATCCTCCTGTCCTTGCTGCAGGGACTATTTATTCCACTCCAGAACAGTGGGTCCTGTGCAAAACCTGTCATTCTTTAGAGTCCATTTAATGAACTGCCTAGGCTCAGCAGGATACAAATTGACAGGCACATTGTGTGGCTTTCAAGAATCCTGCTTCTGGTCTCATTAAGTAGATGAAAGTGACACTATACGAGGGCTGGAAATTAGCAGTGGCCTCCAAGCCGCCACTGTGACTGTCTGGCCATTTAAAAAATGATTATACTGTATTGCCTGTTGGGCCAGAAGTAAATACAGATGAGACTCCAGCACCTGCTGAGAGCAGGCGGACTACACAAAAGGGCATTAGGTGAAGCTTGCTTTTCACTTTATTAGTGGGTGTGTGCTTTAGGCTTATATTTTATACTGCAAACCTTATGGACTGGAGTGAAAGCTGAGGGCCAGCCTAACAAAGGTGGCCAGCTGGGAGTGGTGATCCCTTGCCTCCACGCTTGTTTTGTGGCAAATGGAGAGCATTATGGGGATCTCCAGAACTGAGAATAAAATTGAAAAGGAGGGAGTGGGGAGAGCCCAGTTCATTCTCCAGACTGCTGTTGAGAAATGCTGCCAATCCTGACCAGCCAGAGAGGCTGTTAAATGAAAGTTCACTGTGCTGCTTGTGAGACCCAATCTTATTTTGTTGTTTGGTAGAAACTGATGTTGCTGCAGAAGGGAAAATTCTCTGTTGGAGTGAAAGAAATCTTCCCTTGGTGGAAAACACCTAATTGTTTTCACTTCCAAATTAGGGTTCAGAGACACCCTTTTGAAAGGATAGCCACTCCTTTCCAAGTGTACAGCTGGACGGCTCCACAAGCAGAACATGCCATGGACTGTGTCCGGGCTGAAGATGCTTATACGTCTAGACTGGGCTATGAAGAGCACATACCTGGACAGGTATCGGTCTTGCTTTGTCTGAGAATGCTGGTGATAGCGCTGTCTATTGCACTAGGAGCCTATTAGCTTTTACCAGCAAGTAGAGCTCTGGTATTTGTGGAAGGGTCTTGCTTATCAAGGGAGAACTTGAATGAGTTCAATGAGAATGAGTTGAACTCATCCTCAGCCGTGACCTTGAACTGTAGAGGGCTGTGCTGCTCAGAGTGTAACTTTGAGTATATATAAAGGTCTGAGGAGCAATTTCTGCACAAGTATCTATAAGTCTTGTGTCCATGCTCCAAACCCCTGACTAGTGCCACTGAACTGCACAGAAAGCCAAGCACCACTCTGTCCAGGTCAGTCCGGGAAAGGCTAGCTCTTGTTTCTGAGCAAGCAATTCCAAATGTTTCAGTCGCAGCCTCGTGGCACGAAATCTTTCAGGCCTTGGAGTGGTGCAGGCCTGTAAAGGCTGTGCATGGGTGGTCTGTAAAGGCTGTGCATGGGTGGCTGTCCGTCTGTGGTGCGATCACGTCACAGTGTACTGGCTAGTGAAATCTGCACCATGTTACTCCAAAGCTGTCAATCTGGTATTTCAGTGAAACTGCACTGTGTAACTTGGACCAATGTAAAATATATCCCAAATTAACACTGAATAAGCACCACTCTCATTGACTGCTCCTGCTGTTAATTCTCTTCCTCTGAATGTCATGTCAGCCTAAAATTCCCCCTGCCTTTCCCTTCTCTCAAACTGCCTTGTAAACCAGAAAACACTGATTTCCCAGCCCCTGCCTACACAATGCATTGCTTCCCACAAGGCTTTGACTCTTTCAGACCAGAGACTGGAATGAGGAGCTGCAGACTACACGAGAACTACCGCGCAAGAACCTACCAGAGAGGCTGCTGAGAGAACGAGCTATTTTCAAGGTAACTTTGGGATGTGCAGGCAACTCTTACTTAACCCCATCTCTGCTGTCCATATCACAGTTGGCCTCTTTGCCTGGGCTTACCCTTAAAAAACTGCAAGAAGAGGTTCTCTGAGCTAAGGGGCCTTGCACGTCTGCCTTCTGCTGTCAGCCTCTTGGGGAAGAGTTGCCCTCCTTGACCCGTATCTCCCTGCTAACCATGAGGCAGGCTTCTCTTAGTTCTGTGCTGTTCTGTTTGATCCAGTCCTCCTCTGAGTGGGTGGGAGGAACAGGGGAAGGATGGACATGTATAAGCCTAAACCCTCTTCTGCAGAGAGTTGATGAGACAGAGCCATGGTGGTCCCTAATGTTCTGGGTCCTGGAGCATGTATGAGCTACTAGTCAGGCTCACAAAAGTAAAAGCCAGGTGACCTGCCTTCCTGCTGGAGGGCCATCAGGAGATGAGGAGTGAAGAAGGTTGCAGAGAGCTTTGAGAGCAGAGTGCTGGGAGGATATGAGCCCTTCCTTACCCAGCTTTCTCTTCACCTGCCTGCAGGTTCACAGTGACTTCACTGCAGCAGCAACAAGAGGTGCCATGGCTGTCATTGATGGTAATGTCATGGCTATCAACCCCAGTGAGGAGACCAAGATGCAAATGTTCATCTGGAACAACATCTTTTTCAGCCTGGGCTTTGATGTCCGTGACCACTACAAGGACTTTGGAGGAGATGTTGCTGCTTACGTAGCTCCTACCAATGACCTCAATGGCGTGCGGACCTATAACGCTGTGGATGTAGAAGGGCTGTACACACTGGGGACTGTAGTGGTGGATTACAGAGGTTACAGGGTGACAGCTCAGTCTATTATTCCTGGGATCTTGGAAAGGGAGCAGGAGCAGAGTGTCATCTATGGGTCAATAGACTTTGGCAAGACAGTTGTCTCGCACCCCAAGTACCTGGAGCTGCTGGAGAAGACCAGCAGGCCACTTAAGATCCAGAAGCACAAAGTCCTGAACGACAAGAATGAGGAGGTGGAGCTGTGCTCCTCGGTGGAGTGCAAAGGCATCATCGGCAATGACGGGCGTCACTACATCCTGGACCTGCTCCGCACTTTCCCTCCAGATCTGAACTTCCTGCCTGTTGAAGGGGAGGAAATGCCAGAAGAATGTAAGAAAATGGGATTCCCCAAGCAGCACAGGCACAAGCTTTGCTGTCTGCGGCAAGAGCTCGTTGATGCCTTTGTAGAGCACAGGTGAGCTGAGCTCCCCCTTTTTTCCACATGCATGCTGGTAATGGTTGGAGTCAGGACCACGCTGCCTTGTCCCAGGGATATTGCCACAAAGCTCCTAGAATAGTGCAACTAATGCCCTTGGCCCTGCAGGTGCAATTATAAACTTAATCACTGAGAGATTAAAACAGTGGAGATTCTGACAGGGTTACAGGGAGCTGGGGAAAGGGATGGCTTTGCCTTTTAGTCTCCCAAGTCTTTTATTTGTGTGCATTCTTTTTTGTAATTTCCTGTCTAAAGATTTAGAAGTTCTTCTTTCTCTGTAGATATCCCTAGACATCAGGAGTACAGGAATAGGAAGGATTTATACTCCTCTTTCAGGCTCTTGATGTCTTGGATGCAGCATTTTTGTTCTAGGGGCTGGAAAAAAAAGTACCTGTGGGAACTACTGTAGCTGCCTCTGTGGTGAAATGTATAGGCTTCCCTGCTTGTGTCATACGGGCAAGGAAGCGGGAGCTCCAGGAGCAGCATAAGCAGTGTGGTGCGGCCATGTGGCGCTGGTGTTAATGCTCCTCTTTCCTACACGGAGGACTGCAGGGTACTCTGCTACTGCAGATGGTCGGAGTGTGATTTCACTCTTTGGGAAGACAAGTCTTCCAGTTGCTGGCTGAGGAGCTCTGCCCACTGAGCAACCAGCTCTGCAACCAGGCGCTCTTCCCAGTCCTACCACGCGCCTGCAGGCGGACTCCACCGCTTCGCAGGAGAGATCCCAGGCCAGTAGCATGCAGCACTGTGGCCGTAGAGTGCTGCTACTCCTTGGCCGGGAGAGGTTGGGCCTCCCTGTGCTAAGGTCTCCTGGCAAAAATTGCTGCTGGTTTTTGTTTGGCATAGTCCTGTGCATCTGGCAGTAGGGCTAAGAGTCTTTCTGAGCTGTCTGCTGGTTCTGCGTGTGGAAAGCAGTTTGTAACCACTGCAAAGAGATTAGTTTCCCAGTGTGATGGGTGTGAAAATCAGGGTTGTTTTTTTTGTTTGTTTTTTCTCTTCGTTACATTAATGACAGATGTTAGAATAATGCGCACTGCTTTGATATGGGAAAGCTCATGAATAAAAGGCATACGTCCTGCCTTTACACAGGACAACTGGATGGTCCTAACTTTATCAGTTTCTCCTCTCCTAGAGGAGCTTTGTTCCCCTTGGGTTCTCCTGCTGTGTATGCTGTTTCTTTGCTGAATTCCTCTTTTCTTTTACTCTAGATACCTCTTATTCATGAAGCTGGCAGCACTGCAGCTGATGCAGCAGAAAGCCAACAAACAGGAAAGCTCAGGTGCATTGGAAAATGGCGCCTCTCCAGAGAACGGGACTGCAGAAAGTGAAAAGTCTGAGTCGGAAGATGGTAAAATAGACGATAATGTGACTGGACTAGAGCAGGTTAAAGAGCTTGCTGAGACCATTGCATCTGATGATGGAACAGGTACTTAATCCTTTGCATCAGAAGCAGCCCAGGGCTCCTGCACTAGCTGGTGGGCTTTGTCACTGATAGGGCGTGAGCCAAACTGAGAAGGGACAAACAGGACAAGCACTGGCTTCTTCAATTAATATGGTTTTAGCCTTTGTGTGAGCTGTTCACACACTAAGAAACTAATCTTCCCCTGCTGTCCTGGAGGCAGGTTGGGTAGGTGGGCTAAGTGTCTCTGAAATACAGCAGACCCATGAGCTCTGACAGAAGAATGAGAGCCTGACCGGCAGGCTGGCCCCCTGGGGGCCAGCAACCCACAGCCAGGGTGTCAGAGACTTAGTGCAGGTCTACAGTGAATGGGGTCTGGCAGCTCTGGGGAGTGTGCAGTGCTTAAACACCTCTGAAAATCCTAGGCTTGAAGCTGAACATCTAAGGTTGGGGGAGAGGGTGCATAGGTATTCTGGATAAGCGTACGTGCTCTTGTTCAGATTTTGCATTCCGCATCTATGCTCCTTCCCAAATATCTTACCACTGACTGTCCACTGGATTTCTGCAGCGTGTGCCATTATCACTGCTTTAAGTAACAAAACTTTTCTCTTACTTTAATACCTAGGCTTGTTGTTTTCTAAAATTCACACTTGTTTTTATTCTCTTTTCCTTCCTGCTCCAGTGGATCCCAAAAGCAGAGAAGTGATTCGAAATGCTTGCAAGGCTGTAGGCTCCATTAGTGATGCATCATTTGACATTCGGTTTAACCCAGATATTTTCTCACCAGGTATGTGCACAAAGAACTGGGTTTTGTTCCCCTTTAGAGGATTGCCATGTCCAGCGAGCTACAGACAAAAATCTGTGTTCTGTAGTCAGCAATAATGCTGGCTTCTGGCTAGCTGGGCATCGTGCAGGGTTCTCCATGCAGTACAAAAATACAGAAGAGGAAAAGAAATATAATTGATTGCAATGCTCAGACTACCAAATGCAGGCAGTAAGCTGTCTCCCACCATGACACTCAGGGGAGGTCTGCAGAGCACTGCCAAGAATCTTCATGTCTTCCTCCAGCATCCCAGCTGCTAGACCACATGAGAAGAGGTGTGTGKGGGGGGAAGCCATTAAATTTGGTCCTAACATTTTCTCTGTAAACAACTACAATAGTTGTAGTTGGACGACTGATGTTGGATGCTCAGTGAAGGGCAGGGTTTGTTCTAGCAATATCATGGTGAGTAGGTCACGGTGCCCTTTCAAATTTACACATTCGTTGTGAGCATTGTATGTAGCTTTCTGTGACTGGAATCACCATTCTTGATTTGGAAATATAATACAACTGCTGAAAGTGTTTACAGGGGTGAACAAAGGCTGTATACATGCAAATTGCAGGGGAATGGTCATGTAGTTGAGTTTAGCTTGGAATAAACATGTCAGAAGGAGCATGTGTTTTGAACAGCCAGTAATCTTCTAAGGCTGGTGTAAAGATTAGTGCTTTGGTACTGACTCTGCTGCCAGAACATACAACTGTATTCTAATTTTGTGTGTGCCAAGCCAAGAAGCTTTGAGCTTCTAGCACTCGCAGTATTTCCTGGCCCATCTGCTGAAATGTGCCCATTCCTGTCTAGCCAGTTGACTCTGCACTGTAAGCGGTGTACACAGTACTTTGCAATAGATAGAATGGACCAGATAAAGAGCAGAGCTCATGCCTTTAAAAGCTGTGTTAAGAATGAGTGGGCACGAAGCAGCACAGCCAGTAACAAAGCAGCGCAGGTAAGGTTCTTCCCACTGAAACGTGCTACAGGGTRGATGGCTCTTGAAGTCTTTAATTCCAGGGAGGTAGAATCACTTCAGCTTGTTACCTTGTCTTGTTATATGACTTCTGTATGTGAGGAGGGGTTTTCCCCAAGTTACGCGTTTTATATTTTCCATTTTCTTGCTCTTAGGTGTTCGTTTTCCTGAGTCTAGCAAAGAAGAAGTGCAGGATCAGAAGCAGTTACTGAAGGATGCTGCTGCGTTCCTACTCTCATGCCAGATTCCGGGTTTGGTAAGGAACTGACAACCAGCACTAACGTCCTCTCTGAAAGCTTGCCTCAAGTCTGGCCACTCTGAAGATCAAGCGTTGATGTGGTCTTACACTGCCTTCTCCTCCCGACCAAAGGCTGTGCTCTCCTGCTGTCAAGTGAAGTTCTGGCGCAGGCGGCAAAGTAGAGCGAATGGTGTCAGCATCTTTGATGCAAGCATAAGAGGGGTTTTACATTCCCATTTTGCATCATGGTATTATTTTCCCACCTCACTCCAACCAAGAATATATATCATTAGTAATTAACAGATTTGTCAAGAGCTGGGAGCAGTAAAGACCATGTAAGTCACCCTCCCTTGCCCTAGGCATCCTGCACAGCTCACTGTATTACCTGACCCTGATTGAATCAATTGATGAGTAATAATTCTGGAGTAAACTGGTAAATTGCTCTTGCTAATATCTAGTCTAAACATTCCGTCTGCAAGTCTTAAGCATTTGAGATGTTTACCCACTCCCCTGCTAGATAAGAAACATCAGCTGTTCCTTTCTTAAGCCATTCTCTAAAGTGACTGCTAATGTGCTTATTACAGCTGGCACTGCTAGCGAGGAGGGTGGAACTGGTGCCCTTCACTCCAAGAAGTCCAGCAACTCTTAGTCTTAACTAGAGAGAAGCTAAACCCTTGTCAGATTTTTTTTTTTCTAAACTCTACCTCTCTGTAAATCCACTAGTTTTGTAGTTAGTCCACTAGTTCTGTAGGATAGTTTTTAAGATYGGCTATTCAACCTTAATCGTCAAGGGGAATGAATCAGAAAAGGGCTGGACTTATTTTGCAAGATATTTCATACACTAGTATCTAAATGCAAAATGCTGTGCAAGCATGTGCTTGAGGGCAAGTTACAGACTAGCACAGAACTGCTGTAAGCAGGCAGTTCACCCTATCCTGTATCGGAAAGTAACCGGTGTTACTTCCTGATGTACATTAAGTGACTCTTTATCAGCATTGCAACACAACTTAAAATGCAAGTGCCATTTCCCCTTATCAGCCCAGTGTGTACAACTCTGTAGCCTTCTAATTGGAAGCGTGTTTTTAGTCAGTGACTGTAAGATCCTTAAGAGAGAGTCTGCGAGTTCCCCAAGCATTCTTCCCTTCATGTCTGCACTCTGTAAACCAAAGTTTGCATATTCTCTGCAGGTCAAGGACTGTCTGGATCACACTGTGCTCCCAATGGATGGGGCTACCTTAGCAGAGGCCATGCACCAGCGGGGCATCAACATGCGCTACTTAGGCAAAGTGATCAACTTCATCTCCAAGACTCCTGGCCGTGCTCAGTTGGATCACATTTTTGTAAGCATCACGCTTAACTTCAGACTGTCACTTAAAACTGCCTCTGGGATCATTTGTCCTGTATAGATTCCAACTTAGCTAATTGTTTTCTCTTTGTAAAAATAAGCAGCTTCAAAAAAGAGGAGGGAGAAGGAACTCTAAGTAGCAGATAGGGAGTTTTGCTCCCAAATCCTTAGTGGCTTTCATCATGTTAGGGAGTCTGAGGGTCCTTTGGGATATAAAAGTGCTTCAGGGGTTCCCAAGCTTAATAGCAGTTAAACACAGCTTGAATTTTTCAAGCCATGCATGTGCCTCTAAGATCTGCTGGGGATTTGGACTAAGCTGGGGAGCGCCGCGTGTAGCGTGCCAGGGGTTACATGCGAGCCTGTTGGTGACAGTCTCGGGCTGAGCACTTGGTGCCCCGTCCTGAGGGTGCTCGGGGTGGTGCCGGGAGGCAGCAGCAGGCCTGAGCCCTCCTGCACTAGGTGACTTGCCATCACCAGGCATGGGTGAGCGTGAGGGCTCTTCTCCGACTCCAAGAGTACTGTCAAATAAAGTCCAATGCTGGCTGTAGGGTAGGGTTGCAGAATGGGTCTTCTGCAAATATTGATCAAAGCCCACTTCAGAAGCAAAGTATATCTTTCATTGTTGTTACTGACTGACTCTTAGACTCTGCTCTTTGTTCCCTTGGATAGAAAATAGGAATCAGTGAATTGATCACTCGATCAGCTAAACACATCTTCAAGACATACCTTCAGGTACGACCTGCAGTGTAACCTCTGGCCTTGTGTGTTCTCTCTAATGACTTTTTTTTTAACCTCTTGCAAATAGATAGCTGGTTGAGTCTGTTCTCTCATTAGACAGTTCATGGGTGTTGCCTAGCAACTGGAAGTACAATCCCATTACAACTAAAATAGGTATAGACCTGTGTATAGGGGAAAACAAGTTCCCACTCGAAGATAGCCTTCCCAGAGAATAATCATTCATGCTTTTCCTCCCCAGATTCTCACTCATGTTTAAAGCTTTTAGAAGTGAAATCACAGCTTGCCTTCCTTGTAATACTTTTTCATCTTAAACAGTATTACTTTTACCCTCCTAAGAAGCTCTTTTATTGTGTGAACGTTAGTGCGTCTGTGTACCTATATGCATGTAGTATAGTAAAATATCTGGTTTTAGTCAAATGACAAATCTGCTTTATATTCTCAGGTTTTTCTGTTACAAGTAACAGGCCCAAAATGAAACTGGAAGATCAGTATTGATTAAAAAAACCATGCCATATGTGTATATAATTCTATCTGTACTAGTTCCACTTGCAAATGTCGAGTCTGTCCATCTTCCTCCCATGATGCCCCCGCCTTGCTTACTGTCTCTCCCTCTCCCGAATGATTTTCCTGTTCCTGGAGGGACTGGGTCTGTGTGAGGCTCAGAGTCAGAGCAGTGTACGTGTGATGGAAGGTGTCGTCCATGACTGATTTCAGTGTCTTGCTGCAGGGTGTGGAGTTGTCGGGTTTATCAGCAGCCATCAGCCACTTCCTCAATTGCTTTCTAAGCTCCTTTCCAAATCCCATTGCCCATCTTCCAGCTGATGAGCTGGTCTCCAAGAAAAAGAATAAGAAAAGGAAAAACAGGAACCTTGGAAATGCTGATAACACTGCATGGGCCAGCATGACCCCTCAGGAGCTTTGGAAGAATATTTGTTCAGAAGCAAAGAACTACTTTGATTTTGGTCTTGAATGGTAAGCAGAGCAAATTACCCTCACTTGTGTGTGAACTCTCACCAAACTTCTGTAGCTTTTATTGTTCTTTAGTAGGACCTCCCTTTCTGATTTGTTTTCTGTTTAAATGTAAATTTTTACTCTTCAGGGAATATTACACATTTAAAATGAAAAGAAATYGGGCAAGGAGCAGTAGGGGGAAGTGTAGGAAAATCTGAAATGGGATGAAACCTATGAGACGCATGCAGCTAGGAAAGCTAGGTGAGGAGGGTTTCAGTGGAAAGTACTGATGTGCATTTCTGTAAACTTTAATAGACTATTAGCATGTGATATTGCTTGTTATGTGATGGCTTCAGTTAGCACCTAGTTGTAAAGGGACCTGTGCTTCAAATAGGCCATGGAGGAGGGATGTGGTTGTGTAGAAACTTGCCCAAGAGCTCACCTTGTGCGTGCTTTTGCAGTGAGAATGCTGACCAAGCAGCTGAAGTGTATAGTCTACAGAAAATCACCCTCCTTCGTGAAATCTCCCTCAAAACTGGAGTCCAGGTAAGATCCACRTTTTCTCTCCCTTCTGCATCGTGTTCTGTACTGAGAAACTTGAAGGTGAAGTGCTGTTTGTTAAACAGCTTTGCAGGGCACGGCCTTTCAGAAGGACAGCATCTGCCCTTAAAGGTCTTCCTGTGGCATTAATGCTGGAATACAGGTGCTAGCCTTATGACAAGATTTCTAGTGAAGTTCCCTTAGAGGGTAACTTACTGTGTGATTTGTCTGCCTTAATACAGTTCCTGTATCTGTTCTGTCTGACAAACCAAACTGTTGCATCTAACTCTCATGCATGTGTGTACACACCCCCACACCCACCCATCCATGCAAAAAGAAACAACTCTTTGGCTGAATTCAGCAGGACTTGGGTTGTCCTCGTTTGAAAAACAGTTGGTTTCCTTCTCATACTGCTGCCTTCCCGCTCTTCTCTTGTGTGCGAGAGTTCAGTGAGATGGTGTCTCCCTGTCGTGGGTGCTGGTGCTGGCGTGACCTTGCCGTGGCACTACAGTGCTCTTTCATCACCAGCATGGGGGTGTGCATGCATGCACATGACCTTCCTCCAAAATGCTGTCCCCAAGTAATGACACAGGAGGTCTTTTGGCTGAGAAGCCAGAAGCAGAATTCAAGGCTCGTTTTCCCCTCTGCTCTTGACAAGAACCTCATGGAAGTCATGACTGTGACCTTCTGTCTTTTTGGTTTCTCCAGATACTGCTGAAAGAGTACAACTTTGACAACCGGCACAAGCCCACCTTTACAGAAGAGGATATTCTCAACATCTTCCCCGTAGTGAAGCACGTAAACCCCAAAGCCTCAGACGCTTTCCACTTTTTCCAGAGCGGGCAAGCGAAAGTTCAGCAAGGTACAGACCTGACATGCCCCTGCCTCTTGAGGTTACTGCTGCTAAAAGAGCAGGGCGTATGTGGCCTGCTGCCCTCCACCAGTATGCTCCCACCTTGCTATAGGAGAGAAATGTGGTCTCCAAGATCATCTGAATCACAGATCTGCTATAAGGTTATCAGCTATGAACAAGGATGGATATAGGAGAGCTATTTCTTTCTCCCAGGTTTTAATCCTTACACAAGGCAGTGACCTAAAGCTACATATCCCTGCTGCTGTTTTCTTGAGCCACATAGATTTCACTGCATGGATAACATATTTCTCCAGCAACATTGGGGGTAATTATCCTTGTGGCTCAGGACTTCAGTGAAGAAAATCTAAATTTTTTTTTATAGAAATTTTCTTCCCAGGAGGTTGCAGGCGAATGCTTAACAAAAACTAATTTTCTTGGTGTGTTTTTTTTCTTTCTTTTTTTTTTTTCCCCTTCAGGTTTCTTGAAGGAGGGCTGTGAGCTCATCAATGAAGCCTTAAACTTGTTTAACAATGTGTATGGTGCTATGCATGTAGAAATCTGTGCCTGCCTGAGGCTGCTAGCTCGTCTCAACTATATCATGGGAGATTATTCAGAGGTAGGCAAGTGCTCACAGGGGCTCTGTTTGGTCCTCCCGTTCTTTCCCCCATGCTTCCTTGTTCAAGTGCRTGGCTTCTGCATGACTTGCCCTTGGGTCTTCTGTTTTGTTTAGGCCTTAAGTAATCAGCAGAAAGCGGTGCTAATGAGTGAGAGGGTCCTGGGTATTGAGCATCCCAACACGATTCAAGAATACGTAAGTACAGGGTGCTGGGGGAGAAGCGGCATCTCATGGATGCACCTGGCATCTGCAAGCCTTAATTTATGTCTGAACCTAGCAAACATCTGCAGTTCTCCTTCCTTTGCAACATTCTTCCCAGAATTCTCTATTTTTATCATAAGCTCACAATTTTTCTTGGAAGTCTCTGGTTCCCAGTTGACTTTTTTATTATTAGGACAAAATATGTGGGCAAAAGAGCTTCTGCAAGCTTGAGACTTTGTGGGTTCGTAGGAGTTAAAGGAAAAAGTTTGAAATGTAGGTTTTAATACTATATTTTCAAATAAATACAGTGTTTGCTGGGGAAGAGAGGCAAGTCAGAGGCAAAGATCTGTTGTCTACAGACTGGCAGTTCTGACCTACAGTTTTCAAGAGTGCTGTCTGCAGAAAACACAGTTTTTGGATCTTGCAATTGCTCACACTTGAATAGTTTCCATATCTTAAGATTTTGTAAACTGAATGCTTAAGCGTTTGAGTTATGAGCATCCCACGTGATAAGAACTTGAAGTCTGTCTTAGTTTAGATTTTCTTGGTTTTTTTCTGCTGAATGTTTATATAAGGATTCATTAATTCTGCTGGCTTTTTCCCTAGGCTTGTGTCAAAAACAAGGAAAGAACAAAAACTCTCCCAAAGAGCCCAGCTAGACTATCATATATGTACAGAGCAACTTTGAAATATTCCTGGAGGTGCCTAAGAAATACTGAAATGAAATATTTCAACTGCTTCTCAATACTGTATCTTATGTAGATACCTCAGTAGAGCTGTAAATTAACTAGCAGGCTTGTATCTTTTCTGAATAGTTGAAATCCTTTTTCACATTAAAGGAAGATCTTTTTTGTGTGACTGTGGGAGTGGAATGGAGAGAACACTTAGCTTTAGAAAGTGGTAAACAGCATTAATGCTTGATTATTTCTTATGTTATAGATGCACCTTGCTCTGTACTGCTTTGCAAACAGCCAACTCTCTACAGCATTAAACTTACTGTACCGTGCACGCTACCTCATGCTATTGGTATTTGGGGAGGATCACCCAGAAATGGCACTCTTAGATGTAAGTAATCTCTTAGAGTCAAAGTCTTCAAGAAACCTCTTGGCCCTTAAAATGCCTGTGTTGCTGAGCTATTTAAAATGTCCGTATAGGCATTGCTTTTTCCTCCTTGGGTTTACTACCAGTTAGTACCATTATGAGAATGGGAAAATGGAGTTTGACTATTTAGCTGGGAAGGCCAGCCTTCTGTGGCCAGAGCTCTTGCACTGGGGCACTGGAGATGTGGGTTCAAGTCCTGTAATCCTTGGGAAAAGTCCTTAGTTTAGCCTGATCTTTGTTCTCCTCCATAAAAGGGAGAGAGCTCCTTACCCCTGTTCTGTCTGACTTACTTGGACTGAGCTGGAAAGGGGGAGAATGGTCTCCTGTCATGTGTTACATGCTGTAGAGATGCCTTTCTGTAGGCATCTCTGCACCTCATCTGAGGCAATAGACAGCCTTTTCAAGCAGTGAAGTACCTGTCAGTGGTCTTATTTACAAAGCAATAAATGCTTAGTTAGATTTTGCCTTTCTGAATGCCTGCTTGACTTCTTTGTGCGGTGGCTTCCTGCAGAACAACATCGGCTTGGTGCTCCATGGAGTTATGGAGTATGACCTGTCTCTCCGGTTCCTGGAGAATGCCCTGGCCATCAGCTCCAAGTATCACGGCTCCAAGTCCTTGAAAGTTGCACTAAGGTGAGGCACGATGGAGCGCTGGGCTGGGTCACGGTACTGTTAGAGAGTGAATACATTCAGCGTACGCTCATATGGGAGGGCTCTGCTCTGGCTGTGTCCAGCTGTGTCCCTTTAACTTACAGATTCTACCTAGTCCCAGCTGGTCTGTCAGGCTCCTTGGGCTGCATGCGTTCAAGGGCATGGTGCAGCTAAAAGGCTGTGGTGCCAGTCTGAACTGAGCATCCAAGCTTTTCTGGAAGGATGGAGATCCCTTGCTCTTGAAGTTACTTATGAGATTTACTGTAATACTGTTTGCCTCAAAACATGACAAAATGACCCTGGTCCTTGTGGACTACTGGTAGAAAAATGCATGCGGCAAGTGAAGGTTGGAGAGGAAGGCTAATAATACTGGGAGACTGGGATGATAGGTAACATTTGTATTTAACTGTTTCGGCCCTCAGGGAGCTATCTTTGAGGTACATATCATTTGCTTTTGTCCTTTACCATTAGGGCCCTGTATTTGAATAAGATACTGAGCAGCTCCCTTGTGTTTCCAAGGGAGCTACGAGTGGTCGGCACCTTCAGGATCAGCTCTAAGTACTCGCTGCTTTTCAGCGCTCTATGCGCTGTCCTTGAATGCAAAACTGGCTCACAAACAACCAAGCAAAGGCCCACTCCTAATTACTACTACCACATTGCAACCCATCTGTTCTTTGTCAGAGTGAAAATAAATCTTACTAAGCACACGCAAGAGTCTGATATGTTTTCTAGTAGTTGATTGATATGCTTTCTGCAGAAAGCATCTCTCCTTCCCTCAGCACTAGGACGCTTGATGAGATCCAGCACCTCCCACAGAGTAACAATGCCAAAAATAGAAATCTTTGTTCATTCCAAAAACACTAAAGATGCAAAGTCCAAGTCAAATCAACTCCCCCAACTGGAGAGAGACCGGGTGACTTGGATCCCAGCTCTGCCACTGTTTTGCTAGTTGTTTCTGTACCAGAAGATTTTTGACTTTTGGCTGGACTAATCAAATTCTTCAAGCATTTGCTTTCCAAGAAACAAAAAGCCCCTTTTCCAATGGGAACGGCTTATGGCTGCTTGCTTTTTCTCCACTTAACAAGTCTGGCTACTGAGATGTTCCTGTGGACGTGCTGCAGCCATTCAATATTGCACTGGAGCCTTCATTCCTGCAGCATCCAGGAAATCTGGTCTGCTGTCAAAAACCCCCAGTTCCATCTCTTCTGTGGATCACTTCTTGCTATTTTAATAAAAGCCAAGCCCAAATCATTGTAGTATATTAATCCCCAAATGAGGGGTGGGGAAGGAACTGCTAACATACTGTATTCAGAGTTCAGTGTCTCATTTGGTGCTAGTATTAAGACTTCTAGACTCTGTTTTGCTAAAGCCATGTTCTGTGTAGTGCAGAAATGTTTCTTCTTTCATTACGGTCCCTCTAAAGGCTTTTCTTCCCCTCGCAGTCACCACTTGGTAGCCCGAGTGTATGAGAGCAAAGCAGAATTCCGGTCAGCTCTGCAGCACGAGAAGGAAGGCTACACGATCTACAAAAATCAGGTAACAAGCATGTGTTCTGTTAACTTTTATCATGTTGCTTTCTCGTGAGAAATGAGCACTGCCATTGCAAAAATAAATCCACAACTTACAGTTCAAGGAGGCAAAATTGCTGCCCTGTGCCATAATTGATGAAACAGTCTTTGAATGGACTCCTTTCTGCAATTTTGTCTGTTCTTGCTGTACCCCCATCACTGGACAGAAACTTCTGTTAGTGGCTTGGCCCCATGTGGAGTGTGTGATATTTGTTGCTGCTGAAAGAAAGCAAGCGCATTCTGGCAGGGCACTGAAAGAGCTGGTATATCCTTTCCACTTTTTGCATCAACTGTCTTAAATGTCAAGTCAAGCTAGCTTAGTAGTTGAGCTGTTCCATGGACAATAACCTCTCCTGCTTGCAACCCTTGCTGATGCACACTAAAACTTCTGCATCAGCCTGGAGTCTGCCCGAACATGTCTGCAGCTGCACAGCTGTGATTCAGCACCATCTCACTGACCGAAAGCACAACCTGGCGGAGGGAATGCTTCTCGCCCAGCAAACATGCTTCTACTTGATGGAAATGTGTAACTTTGACAATAAGGCTCCTGCAGTAATGTGGGGTGGTGGTGGGTTTTTGCTGGTTGGTTGCTTTTGTTTTATTAATGTCAAGGCAGGTGAAATCCAGTTCTGATAGGTTTCTATAAGGATGCTAAGCCAGCAGAAACTAGGAGTGCACACAGGTTTGGGTCCTGTTCTGATTTGTAATGTGACTTCTTTTTTGATTAGCTTGGAGAACACCATGAAAAGACCAAAGAGAGCTCCGAGTACTTGAAATACCTGACTCAGCAAGCAGTCGCTCTTCAACGCACAATGAACGAGATCTACAAGAATGGATCCAATGCGAACATTATGCCACTTAAGGTAAGCTCATGCATTGAGAGCAATCGAGAGCACTTGCTGTAGTGACAGAGATGGTCTTCAGCTGTAACTGAAGAGCACGTGAGTGTAAGTGTGCAGACTTCTGCCTGTGCAGGAAATGTTAACAGCCGTACCAGTTGCAGACACTTCACAGGCAGGAGGTTCCTGCAAGTGCAGAGGCTCAGAGAGACACAGCAAGGTATAAACAATGAGAATTTGCCCCCTCAGCTTTTAAATGTCCTCGGCTCCAGCTCTTTCTCCTGAGCTCAAGCAGTTTAAGGGCTGAAGCAGATGGTGTTGCAGGGGGTGAGAATGACCTGGGCAGCTCGCAGCGTGGGAGCCTGGAAYGCCCCCTCCTAAACCTGCCCCTGCTGCTGACTCACTGGCTGTAGGCAGATTGCTCAACCCATAAGTACCTTGGTTTCCTCATCTTAAAAAATGCTGTCATCTTTCACTAGGTGCTTTGTTCTCCTTCCAAGGATGGTGTGGTGCTGGGAGGCTGGGCTGCAGCGTGGCACGGGGGGGCCTGTTTTGCCTTGCCTTGGTGCACTGGGACCGATTGGCCATGGGGGGCCAAACCCAGCTGCTCTTATCTGCATGTGCACCTGGTGGATCACACCAGCCTGTCTGCAGCATATCTAGGGGAGTACAGGACAYCGTGCGTGATGGGTGCTCTCCTGACGTGCTGCACACAACTGGCTGCCAGAGGATTAGGAAAGTCTCTGGCTGCACAGACCCCTTCCCAGTCAAAAGGGGGGAGTAGGGTAGCTCTCTGTGGGGCTGGCTTGGGTTTTCCTCTCACTGCCAAGAACTGGATACAGAATTGAGAAGTTTTTGGCAAGGTGACTTGAGCATAAGGACTTTGAATCAAGTGAGTGGTCAAGTCTGGGAAATAGTGTCCAGCAGAGAGGCTCAAACCCACAAAATAGTAATGAAGAATTTACCTTTGTTATACAAAACTTAAGTGGAATACTTGTGATTTGGGCCTAATGTCACAGTTAATACTGTTATTCCTGGGACTGTCCTGCTATGTCACTAAGAGACCATCTATCTTTGGAAATCCTTTTGCACTCTGACCRGAACACTTCATTATAGTTGTGTCCCATGGCTAGCTGCAGTAGTACACAGGGGCACAGGTGCTCTGTAACCATGTATGTGAACACCTGAAAAACAAGGCAAGGGAGTTATTCCTCATCTGTAACAGTGGGATAAGATACGTGCAGAGATGTGTCAGAGTGCAGAGTGTTAGAAATTAATGTATTTGAGACTGGAGTCCAGTTCTGCTCGTCTCCTGATGGACTGGCCTAACTAGAAGTTCATTCCTCTGTTTACATGCCAAAGAACCCAGTCCTGGTTGCTGTGATAGAGCAAGAGATTATGAACCCACATATATATTGAATTTAACTGAAGTCCCATGGAGTTCAGCAGGGAGGTTGCCCAAAGTGACTGGGGACATCTAGATGTGGGTTTTTTTATCTTAGCAGTGTAAGGAGGTAGAAAATATGGGTGATGCCATCTTGCAGCTAATAAAAGTAGTGACTAATGTGAGTTGTAACTGTTAGTAACAGCTATGCCTTTCAGCATAGGAGGTACAGGTGGAGGGAAACAGTCTTTGCTTGGTCTAGATTTGCTTAAGAGCTTTTAATTGTTCTGTGGGTTTTGTTTTTTGTTTTTACCTTATAGTTCACAGCTCCCAGTATGGCCAGCGTCCTGGAGCAGCTCAATATTATCAATGGAATTCTCTTCATTCCGCTAAGGTAGAGTGATACCGATGTATGTGGTGCTTTTATCTGTGCCCTAACAAGCAAATTTGTAATTCAAGCAGTTGCTTTTATCTTTGTCCCCAAGAAAACATAATCCTGTGCTTCCCTTTGCATTGGGAGTTAGTCTGGCCCAAAATGGGGAGCTTCCAGTGATCTCAGGTACTTCTTTTTTCCCTTCTGCCAGCACTAGGCAAATAATGGCACAAATGTGTCACTTCTGCAGAAGAGTTGCTTCAGGGGGTGGTGCAGTCCTCAGTGACAGGAAAAAAATTTTCTGGGTTGCAAGAAGCATCAGGGTCTCTTTCAAAACTGTGATCTTGAAGTTGTAGGTATCTGATCTCATAAAACCTAAAATCCTTCTGTGTAGCTTAAAGGAAATCAGCCAAGTTTTGAGAACTGTGAGTATCAGTGGGTAAAAACAACTGTGCTGCTTACCCTGGGGGTTGCTCTGCAAGCAGGCAGGGAGCTCATAGTTCCTGTTTTCCCTTCTGAGCCCGTCACCCTTGGCAGCAAAGACATGGCTGAAGCATGGTCTTCTGGGTCTCTACCTGGAAGAAATGAAGTTAGCAGCCCTGTGCTAATTCTTAAAGAATAGCATTAGCTCTTACCCAGACAAGGCTGCTTTGCTGGGTGGCAGCCCTAAGTATCTTGGAGGGTTTCTTTCCCCAGCTTCCCAGGATTTGGTTACAGAGAGTATTGGGTGAGACCACAGTACTGGCCCTGATCATTATTATCATCTTTTTAAGACCACTGCTGAACTGCAATGGTCTTTTTTAAATTTATTTTTTGCTTATAAATCATTGTCTCTTAAACTGTTAGCTGGGCCAATGAAAAGATAGATGACTGAGCTGAGACTATTCTTCTAAGCCTAGAAATAATCAGTGAAGGTAGAAGTGCAGCAGAAGCAACTGAAGGCTGTCTGAACAGAGACAGGATTAACCTCACTGCCTCTCTAGCCAGAGGGGCAAGCGATGGGTCACTTCCGCTTGCAGTTCAGAAGCAACGGGCGAGCTAGGCCCTTAGCCATGCCCGGCAAAACAAGGCCGAGAGATCAGAACTGGGAGCGGGCAGGAAGGAGGTAATTGCCAGAAGCACTTCCTAGTTTTTTGAGTGCTACCTTTGTCCCTGTGCTCTGCTCTGTTCTTAAAGCTAGTCTAACATTTGCTACCCTTCCTGGTTTCCCCTTCAGCCAAAAAGACTTGGAGAACCTTAAAGCAGAGGTGCAGCGACGGCAGCAACTCCAAGAAAGCATAAAAAGTGGCGAACAGCTGGAACCAGAGGACAAAGCCCTGGAGGAGAAAGAGGCTGAGCCAAGCATGCCTTCTGCTGAGATCCCCTTAACACAGAGCTCTGCTTAATGTGTACCTCGCTTTAAAAAAAAAAAAAAAAAAAAAAGTTTAAACCACCCTTTTCTGAATCTGAACCAGGGTCTTGGACTCCCCTGGAGCAGCTCCTCCTTTTTTTGACAATGTTATTGCACTGGTACAATTAATACACAATGCAAAGAACTAATCTGAGAAATGTAATCTGTCTGACTGAGCGTGTATCTGCCACGTGAAGGGGGAAGGTGGCCAGGATGCAGCAGCATATGAAAGACCCATCCTAGGTGAGCACAGCCAGAGGCTGTCGTGCCTGCGTGTGTGTGTAAGCGTGCGTGTGCATATCATCAGTTATTTCTACTTTGTACATATGAATTCCAAATGAACTGTCTTGAGGTATATAACATTTCTCAGGTCATTTTTATGTTGACTAAGGACACTGCTTTGCTAAAAACAGTCAACCCCTCCCTCCCCCTCCACTGCTCAGCCTTCTTGTAAAATGTGGATTCTAAGCCAAAAGATTATTTTTTCCCCATCGCTATTCTAATTTGTGCTAAGAAAAACTAAAGCAGCCATATTTGTATTGCTGAGATGATTTAAGCCTGTAACGTGTGTGTATGTAAGTGGGGGAATGTACAGCATTTTCTACATCAGGGTATAGCCATTGGATTCCTTTAACCATTTTTTCTACTTTTGGTTGGCAGGTTGGCTATTTAGTGGGGTTTTTGTAACATTCACATTCTAATTTTCAAGAGATATATAGAGATATATATATATATATACACATATATATGAGAACTTGCAGTTCCACCTCTCTGCTCTGCTTGCAGCCGAGTAACTTAGGGTACTGTAGCCAAAGAGTGAGGGCTTGATGTCAGAAAAAAAAAGCGCACAAACTTCCATTGCAATGGAAACCCCAGTGCCTAGGAGAGGTTGATCATGGCATCAAAAGAGGACTGAACTAAAATGATTCAGTAAGGAAGAATGGCCCTATTAAAATAGGGGGAGAAGAGGGGAGGGAAAGTCAGAAGTAGGGACTTGATCTGATTTGAAAAAGCAACTGTAATACAGAGCTAATCACCTTTAACATGATTGATTGGCAAACTTTACCAGAGTGAATCACTAGTTTCACACAGTCTAAAACTACTAGGCTTTGGGGAAAATTCCCATAGCACTGAGAACTATGGCTAATACCTTCTTAATTCTTTAACTTTTTTTGCACACTGGGTTTGAGATTGTTCCCGGGGAGCTTCCATTGCTGGCAATGGATGTTACTGAAATGGCAGATGCCACTAAATGAATATTGATTCCCCTCTCCCACCACACACACTTCCCATCATGTTTTTAAATAAGTAGAGCATGCTCTTATCTTTACAAAGCAAGTAAGATTTAGCCACTGCAGACCACGGTATGCCGACAGAGTTGAATGTTCTTTTTTTCCAACTAGATCAAGCTGTAGAGCAACTTATGATTGCTAGCTGAAAACCATACTGTGCTGACAAAGGAGTCCAGTCTCTCTCTTTTTTTGTCTGTCATGGATAGTACGCTATGCTAATTTGCATTGCTTCTTTTACTGACCTTCTGGAGAAACAAGTGCTGTCACTGTGCTCTGTACCCTTGGTTTCCTGTACTACATTACAGGTATTTGTAACTCTTGGTGGGGGGGAAGGGAAGGGAAAATGGGGAGCAGCCTCTGAGGTGTTGGAGGTGACAAAGCAGGAGGAGTCTTTACTGCAAAAGAACTTGCTCCTATCAGAAAAATTCTGAATTTCCTGGAAAGCAATCAATAAATGACTACAGTGCATCTTTCTTACAAGATTTTTCTTTTGCTAGTGTCTTTCAGTCCATTTAAGCTTAGCCTTTTAAGCTACATTAGAAGTTTTATCAATTTCTTAAATTTAAGAGCACCATCATCTTCCCCACAACTTCTGTTCTTTTAAGCAGGAGCCAGTAGGAAAGAACAGATACTGATTAATTAGAGGCTTTAAAAACCTTTCTTCCCTCTTCAACAGGGGCTCATGCCCCATTACGCACTCCTGTAACTGCAAACTTTGTTCTTTTCCCTCTGGCACACACTTTTCCCCAGCTCACTTTTCTTAAAGATGCTCAGRAGTAGCATGTGCACCCTGGGTGTTTTACTCGCCTCCTGTTAGACTCAGGGAGACATGGGCAAAACTGGCTGCTCGTGTGGGATCAGCAGGACCAGTGGTGCAGCCTCCTGCATTGGTAAAAGCTCTTATATCATTTTTTTAAAGATGCTTTAGAACATTTCAATAAGCTGCATGGCAAACCTTTTTAGTTTGCAGGCTTGTGTAGTTTAATACCGCCTCCTTTCTACACACCCCTCTTCTCCTGACCTGCTGTAACCAGTCCTTGTGCATAGACCGAGTGGCAGAAACATGCAAGCGCTGGCTAACAAAGCTATACAGCAATAAGCAACTTGAATGCTATCATTTGTTAAATGCAATTATTTAACAACATAAGCTGTCTATTTCTCTGCACCTCTTCTTGACTTTGATGAATCAAGTACCTGACAACACCCCCAGTTTTAAAAGAAAAGTTAACTTAGAAGGATCTGACTCAAGCTTGCACTGAAGATGTACCAGATCAAGAAGTTTAAGAAACTGAATGCAGCTCTCCCAGACCCGGACTAACTTACATCTGTTAGGCCAACTAACTTAATAATATATACAATTACATTTAGTCCACCTTCTCATGAGATTAAATCTATTCATAGCTGGACCAAACAGGATTTAACAGGCCATATATGTATATATCAAGCAGAACTACTGAGCCTCCTCTATTCAGATAACTGTATGGCAATTCTGGTAAAAAATAACTGCAGCAAAATGGAGTTATTACATCAGAGAAAGATTAAAAACAGCAGCAATCCTGAAGGAGGCATATAGAAAAACATACCTATTTTTATCCTCCTTGCTTTCTTTCCCGCCAAAGTAACTTCCAGGATTTGAAGTCATCAGACACCACATGACATAAAAGACAGAAGCTTTAGTTTTCAGAAGAGTCACCAGTTAAACCTTAACTGCATTGAGCATTTGTACTATGTTTAAGGAGAAGCCTACTCAGTTGAATAAACTACCTTCCCAACATCAAACAAAATTCCTATATGTTTGTAATTCCTTTTCACATTCAACCCCGCCATCTACTGAAAAACGTAGTAATATCCTTCAGCCTCCTTTGCAAATAAACAGCTAATGGAAACTAGTCTCACACACTTACTTACAAAGCTCCTGTCAGTAAGGCACTCAAGGCACAAGTGACATAAGTCACAACACTGAAGTGGAAAATGAAATTCTTCAATTAGTCCTCTTGGCAATTCACATTTTAGTATTATCTCACATCTGATAAACTTACTATAGTCTCAGAGCTGTAAGAGGCCTTCCTTTAAAATCTTCATCTGAAGACAGCAGGTCAAATATCATGGTCAAGATCACATCCTTGCTGCTCTAATCAATGAAGAAATGTATATTTCTGTTTTAGTTCACTGACCCTCTTACAAGCAGCTTTCAGTGCATTAAGGCCAGGTCCCAGGAAAGACGAGTAAACTACACACCGAACGAGACCTATCAGTACGAAAACAAAAGCTGAAGTAGTGTCGCCAGTGTCTCAGTACTCCATGCCTGCACCTCCAAAATACAAATTTTTTTTTGCCTGAGAAAGCAGAGATAAATTACTCCAATGTCGAATTACTGTGAAAGGATTCACCTAAGAATGCAACCTTCAGTGTTAACAGCTCCAGCTGGACTGCATAAAGAAATGGTGGAAGCTGGTTCTCATTAGGTCTTTTGCCATTTTTAAGGTTCAAGGTAAGAGGGAAAAGGAAGAATCCTCCTCAGACACCGCAGTTGGCTGGGCAAGTTGCAGAAAGGTAGCGATCAGTCTACTGAAGCCATTCAGGCTTAACACCGCTAGCTTTTACTGCTGGCTACATGAAAACTTGAGATTTTGGTAGAAGAGCAGGGGAGGGACCTCCCCTCGCCCACCCCGTCACGGACGGTAAAGGGACGGCAGCTACCTGGAGCTTCCACGCGCTTTGTTCAAACAGCTTCTTCTCTACCGTGATTCCGTAACAAAACGGAGTTCTCCAGTACAAGACACTCGCTTCTGCCTAACACATTGTATAAATTATGCTCCAAGTGTACTGCTACTGAAAATCTTATTCTTAGAAACGTTTACATAACCAATCTTAAAAAAAAGACWAAGTCTATTAAACAAATAGTTTCCCTTATACATAGACTGTCTCCAGTACGATCCATTACTGTAACACAGTCACACGAGAGCATTTCAAACTGAAGTCCCACAGAGACTTCAGGGAAAGATACAACAGAAGTAACCCAATAAAGCAGGGTGAACAACAGCACCTCTTGTTTAGCGAGAGAGAAGCAAGAAAGCAACATTCAACACAGCATTAAAAATGACAATCTTCTAAGACCACATATGAAACTTTGGCTTATTAAATCTGCAATAAAATAAACAATTCATTTTACCGTATTTATAAACACAACCTTAGAGTATTCTAACTGTAACCAACTGCCTTAAAAATGCTTCATATTTCTTAGTCAAGCATATTTTGAATTAAAATTAGCTAAAACACAGATGTGGAGCAAAATCTGAAGGGTGAAACACCAGTAGCTTTTTTCAAAATAGTTTTAATTCTTGCATCCAAGGAAACAAAAACACATCTAGTTTTATATGCATTTAATAGTTTACCAATTGGTACAATAAGATTTTTTTAATATGCAGAAAACATGAATAAATTTTGTTTTACACAGTCTGAGAGCAACAAATCTTACTGTAAAACACAGAGCAGTATTATATACATTCCTTTACTGATTTTTTTTTTTTAATTGTGTCAATATCTTCAGTTAACTCCTACAGTCTGGGAACTGTTTTCTCCAATTGCAACCTCTAACATCGTTCTTATGAAAAAAATTCGACGTTTGCCTTCATGTCAATGTCAGGATCAACTTCTAAAACTTGAAGATTTTGCTAACTTATCTTCAGAATGAACTTGGGGAAGCCTGAGGAATAGGTAGGACAGGAAAGCAGCTACTTACATGACACAGTGGAAAGATAAAAGGCCAGTTAAATCCAGTTGTGACTTGTAAATCCAACTCAACCTTCCCCACACCTAATTTTTTTTCCTACCATTTTATACATGTATTTTATTTGCTAAAAGATTCTTGGTATTGACTTTAAATACACTGGACTTTATGCACAGCTGGAGAGCAAATAACTCATTCTAAGTGCGTTTTTCCTCCACTCAACTCAGCATTTTTATATTCAAATCATTAAAAGGATTATCAAGCCACCACTGTCTACAAAAACAAAGTATAATCTTTTTCTTTTAAATAGCTTTCATGCGAGTCAAAAGCTATTTAAGAGTGATATTATCAGGCAGTTCACAAAAACAGGAGGAGGCAAACAGGAGAAGCAGGGTACTGACAGTATAAGTAGACTGGGCCTGGTGAGTCTATAGCCAAAGCTTTCAAAATACTACAGTGCTCCACAGCCCTTGGACAACTTGCTAGCAACTAGTTTTTTTTTTTCTTTTTTCTTTTTTTCTCCTTTTTAATTAGTGCCCCGGGCACATCATTGGTCACACCATACACAAAAGCAGGACGGTTTTTTAATCTTCTAAAGTGCAAGATGCTATAAAAGATCAACTTCCAGATTATGTCTAAACCACAATAAATGTTGCACTTTTTAGAATGCATCTAAGACTTCCTGGGCACATTACATTAGTGTGGCACTGGAATGTCTGTCTGTTTTCACATCAAAAAAAATCTGTATTGTCTATTTAGTAACACAGTTTCTATAGAGGTTTTTTTTTTTTTTTTTAAAGCAACGCCAATTTTAGTAAGGAAAGTGACAAAGCAGCAGCGAACCTCTTAAACCCTCCAATAATTTATTTTGTAATCCAAACCAGTAACCTCATTATTGTATTTATCACAGGAAAGGCACAGGATTAGACAGCTGACAGAAAACCTTGCAAATAGTGAAAAAGTTCAACACAGTGTAGTATCAAGGAGCAACACTGCAGGAAACACAAATCCAACTCCTGTGTTGTGGCTTTCACTTTTTTTTTTTTTTTTTTTTTGTCTTAAACAGGGCTTTAACTTTTGATCCATTCAGGACCATCCCTGAGATTATTCACTGCTTGGTAAAGGAGAAGGTTGCAAATTGCAATGTAAAAGTACTTGGCAGGGTGTTTCCTACAAGCAATTAAAATGCTGCTTACGTAACTTTAGTTAGTTGTCTGCCTTGTAAACAGTTGTATGCTAAGGGAAAAAAATGCAGTGGACAATTTCCACTTAATAGGTACCTTTAATTTCTCATTCATGTTTATGAATTATGTACACAAGTGTGGCTTACTTTATACGTAAAGTTTCTAGGTCCTATCGGGAATTAAAGTGATGTATTACTTTACAATTGCAGATGCACTGAGGAATTTTGAGATGCACTATATTACCCGGAGGTCTCAAAGAGCAGCAAATTGTTCCAGCCCAAACAGCTAACAGAGAAAAAAGATACTTTATCTGTGCATGCTTAACTGTGGAAACACACACTTAAAATTATACAAGCCACTGGATTTAAGAGACTAGCCTGAATCTTAGCCTGGCTCCGAAAGCCCCACGCGTTACAACTCCACTTCTCCACCCCTTCCCAGAGGCAAGTCGATGCAAGAAGCCCAGGCTGAAGCCCCTTCCCTCCCGCAGAGGAGCGGGTCCTTCTCCGGGCGACTGTAGGAAACTAACCCCCAGCCCTCACCATGTCTTAGCGCGCACGCCCTCCAACCGACCGATGCTGGTCACGGATTATTTTTAAAAGGGACAGTTTTAAAAGCCATGTATTAAACAAAATGAATAAAATAAAGAGCAAATTCACCTGTTAAAAATGTCAGACTGGTACTTCATTATATTGTAAATTTTAAAGTGGATTTTTAAAAAGACCTGGTTAGTTCAATAAGTATTGGAACTCTTAATTATCTACAATGGAATTTGTCACAAAAATGCTGATTAAAATATTCATTTATAATATCTTCATTCACTTCAGATCAAAATATGTAACTTTAGGGATATGCAAATTAAAAACTGTATACACCAAACAATGTAAATACTAATTACCAAATCAGGCTTTTTTCTTTCTTTTCTTTTCTTTTTTTTTTAATGTTTACTTGATAGCATCATTCCCACACATGGACTGTTCAGGTGTTTTTTAAAAGCTTGTATCAATTTGAATCTGCCATTATAATCTGATGCACAAGGTTTTTAGTGCTTTCTTTAAAGCATTTAAATACTGTATCCCAAGATATTTCTCAATATGCAAACCAAAGTAAGTTTTTATTCAAGCCGCATTATGTCTTCAAGGTATATATAACCTCATTTTCAAAAGGGTTTCCAAGGAGGCCCTAAAGAAATGAAGAAACCTTTCTACACCCCAGCCTCCTGCATGTGAATATAAGGGAAGTGTACTTTGATACTGTTGTGTAATGAGAATTGCACATTTCTAACAAACATTGAAAGCAAACAAGCAAGTTGTACCATGGCAGTCATTTGGGAGATTAAGCTCTATTGGAAATTAGATCACTAAATTCTAGTGGGATGGACAACTCCTCCTGGAAGTTTGTCTAGCATAAAAAAAATTAAACTTAGTTTAACAGCACAGCTTAACCATTGCATGACCAAATAAAAAATAAATACATTTATCACATCAGCTGCTACTAAGATTTGTTGTCTTATTTCAGGTTTACAGTTAGTTATATAAATATACCAACCCTTGTGTGATAGGAGGCCAAAACAAGTGTATTCTGTTGATTTGGCAAATGTTTCATGACAAATATTCCAAAGTTTAATTAATTTCCATTAATTACATATAAGGTTCAGAAGATTCTGAATTGCAGCCTTATTATCTAGTATCCTTAGAGAAGATTTATTAAGCACACTTAAGTGATGTTACATAGATACACATTTCTGAAAGAGCCCTACAAAACTTTTCCCAAATGAGGTCACCAATTCAGGCACCAACAGACAGCAGAAAGAAAAACAGGTATAATTATCCGACATAGAACGACACTGTCAACTATTCAGTTAAGTGCCCTATTTCAATTATCCAACTTCTGCCTTCTTAGGTCTGATGTGACCAATGCCAGCCCATGTTCTTAAACCTATGGTACTTCTAGACAACGTATGTAAATTTACAGTATACAATTTGGATTCACCATGCATGAATACTTTGTGTGTAACATTTAATAAGCTCAATCTACATCCAGAATAATTTACATGAAAGGACAATATTTATTTAAACAGAGCTCAATGGGTAACCATGGTATCTGAGTGCATCCAGAGGAAAAAGGGGTCAAATGTGAATTCAATCAACGGCACTCCCACACTTTTACTGTTTGATCTACACTTCCAGTAACCACATATGGTGCCGTCTTGTGGAAATCTGTGAGGAAAGAAAAGCTTATGTTAAGGAGGAATGCAACCATTTACTATTTTCCACTCTCGCTGAAAGTCACTACTTCAAAAAAAARAAAAWATATATATATATATAAAAAGATACTGACTCAAAGACTAAGCTAAGCTCTGCATGTCAGTAGTTTTGAAGGCAGATTTTCTAATGGTAAAATTTTCTGTAACAGGAAAATATATTTTTAGTTCAGTTACAAAGGATCTTATCTGGATTTCTTTTCCATCAAAAGTTATAAAAGAGGAATCTCAAATATATCAAATTGATAAAGCCCTTGAACTTTGTTTATTTACATATGAAGGTATTCAAGAAGCAGAAGTTAAGAAATTTAAGCTTTTCTTCTTACAGTAGACAATACTGGCCATGAGATGATATTTCAAAAACTTAAAACATACTTTTTTTAAACAAGATCCCAAAATATTTCATATATGCAAATCAATTTTGGACTGGGTCCACAGACAGTACTGGGAAATCTAAGCAAGAGGAACTAGAAAGCCTCATCGTTTAGAAAAGGTTCGGCAAATCAATCCTTAAACTGAAGCAGCCAATTCCAAGAGTCTAATACTAACAGTTTAATGTTCTTCAACTTGGAACTTTTCTTTGCCCCCTATTATTCAACAGGCTTCAATAATTTAAGAGTAAAGTTAATTCAGAAACCCTGTATTCTAGAAGAATTTGATTAGAAAACCTTAGCAGCCCATGTCAGGTCCACTGCTAACCTAACTTAGACAGCTTCACTGAATAAACTAGAAACTACCAGTGGAGAATGGAGAAAGAAACAATACAGAGGATTCCAGAGTAAAGCTAGTTTTGTTGAGTGGGGGCTTTTTTGTGTGTTTTTGCTTTTGGGGGTTTTGTTTTGTTTTGCCATGGCAGAGGGAAACTAACATCTATCAATATCCAGTAATACTAAAGAGAAATACCCATGAATTTGGAGTAACAGTTTTTCTGACTTTTTTGCCCCCTCCTTCCCCCTTCCTTTTTTTGTGGGCTGACAAGCATTTATAATACAACATTCCTCCACATCCCCACACACTCAGTGGTGAAAGGTTACAGAACACTCTTGCAGTTAATTTCTTTATCCTCTGTGCAACACTGGCAACAGAAATGGAAAATCCACAGCACTTGAGATTCGTACCTGCCCTTATTTGACTAAAATACACATAACACAGAAACTCACTGGGTTCCCAAATGTGAATATCTAGCCTGGTGCTCAACTTGAGTTGGTGAAGAGGATGTAGAAAAAAATTGCATCTCTAGTTCTCTATTTTGCAGTAAGAGAACAATACATACCCAAAGAGGTAACAAAGTGTTCGTGCGCATTGAGGGTTTTCATGCATCGTTTGTTCTTGAAGTCCCAGACACGTAGAGTCTTGTCATCAGCACAGCTCAAAATAAATTTTCCCCCAGAATGGAACAGAACGCCACGTACCCAGTTATCATGGCCCACCTTACACACAAGGAGAAATCGGTGAACAGAAGCATGTTTTAAGGCTTCATCTACAATTTATACTACGGCAAACCGAGTAACAACATTCCCTGTTTCTGCAACAGTAATGTTTAGCTTTCTAAAACCTACTAAATTTCAAAGCTTATCTTCAGTTTCTATTATTACAGTCCATCAGTGCTACCAACAATGCGAGCTCCTGTCCTTGAGGGCAAGCAAACAGCAGCCCTCATGTGATCTGCACTGGGTTCTGCTCCCCACCCCAACAGCTATTCTCCAGCCTGAATGCAGGCGGCAACACGGCAGCCCGTAGCCTGCCAGCACTGGGAACACGAGCACACTACAAGAACAGGACAATTTTTAAGACAGAAATCTGAAAGTTAGGAGCATTTAGGTTCCAAACAAACCAAGTTATTCATCCCAAAAACTATGCCACAGTGTTCCAGCATCTGTAATATGGATGTTGAGATTACTTAGTATTTCTTAGCAACAACAAAAGCTGAACTATAGAAGTCATTATAACTGCGTATTTACAGCATTTATAATATTTCAATGAGCCTGGCAACTCTTCAAAACGTGAAGAACATGTAAGAGAGTTCATTCCATTAAACTGCTGTTACATACGCAGCTATCACCACCAGAAAAGCCCCAATAAACTTACAAGTGTCATAAGGCACATGCCAGTGCTAATGTCCCACATCTTAATGGTCTTGTCTCTGGATCCAGACAACAGAAAAGGCCCAGGCTTGCCACTCTTCTTAGTCTACAGAAAAATATGTTTTAAGTTACAGCATTTATCAGGTTAAAAAAATAAGGAGATTTATTAGTAGGAAAATTAGATCATATGACAACTTATAACTAATAAAAACACAATGCCCAAGTTGAGATTCAAAGATTGTTACTAACACTAGGAGAAACAGGCAAAAAATGAAAGGAATTAAACAATCTGTTGAAAGAGTGGTTCTATTTCCTGCTGGTATACCAAGCCAAACCTTACTTTGAAACCAAACTTGCCTACTGCAAGACACCCTCTTTTAACACGGTGGTAGATACAGTTCAGTTAGAGATTCAGACAACTCAGGACAAAGAACATAAAGTTCAGACATACCTTTGTGTGCTCATTCTTCACAAAAAGTATTAAGAATGTTTGAAAAGTCCCTACTCTGAACTTATTCTGTTTGTAATCATGCAAAGTATGAATGAAAGATTTCATTCTCAGAACTTGAAATGTTTCAGTTATGAAGTTAATGTTAACTTGCTTCTTGTTCAAAACTAAATACTGTAATGTGATGTATGTAGTTGATCAGACCAGCAGAGGGCAGGGGAGACACCACTTCAGATAATTACCACTGCAAGAGGAAGTGAATATTTGGAATTTAATTATTTTTAATAAAAAGGTTGTAAGGATCTTTTCAGTCAAGTTTTGCTTGCATCCCTAAATAATCTGTAAAATCCATCACTTGGCAAGTCACAGTATGTCTTCAGTGTATCTACTTTTCCCTTTTAGTTCACATTCACCTATAACAAGGTTACATAAAACTTCTTCTCAAAGGTCAAGCAGGTCTTTGAAAATACTTTCAACATAATACATGATATGACAAAGTATTATTAGCACAGCTAATTGGGTAAAAATGACCACTGCCTATATGAAGTCAATTCTAAGGCTGGTTTGGCCACTAGACTTCAAACTTCCTAACACTGACCAGAAAAGAGGTTATTCGTTTTGATTTTTTTTTTTGGGGGGGGGGGAATGCTCATTTTTAAAATGGATTTACTTCTTTTCTACCCGCTTTTCCTCTTGCTCTTTTTTCTACTCCCTTTTTGTCATCCATAAAAGGAAATTTTGCTGACCCTTAGTCAGCCTTCCTTAAAGATTTGGTAATAGAACCAGAGAACATGTACACACCATCATACGAACGGGGATTTTTAAGAATGCTTTCTACTATCATTAACTTTGTACACTAGGAAACTGAAGTCAAAGCTTAATTTGAGTGCAATAACATTCTGTATAACACCCAAGGCAGCTTCATTTCTGCACTGCCGGCTCACTGCTACCCCCACCCTTCATCTCCTACATACCCTTATCATAATCTTCAAGTTATGTCAAATAAGCTACCTCCCATCATTCTTTGACAAAATATGTGAAAGCGGCCCCATCCTCACCCTTCTCAGAAACAGAGCATCTCTCTAAACTTCACTTCCACCAGTGCAAAGGCAGGCTTCCACTGTTAAACCAGGAAAGTATGGATGCCATGAAGCCAAGATGTGGGATTAACAGTACCCCAGACATACTCAGGGAAGGACTCATACACCTGCTATACCTGCCAAGTACTTTGAAAACAGAACTTAGTAATTTCAGTACTATTCAGTAAGTTACATATACAGCATAGACAAAATCTGACTGGTATGTGCATATTTATTGGCATTGGAAACACTACCTCTGATCCCGTAGCTTCTGATATGGTGGAGTATGAGCTCTCAGGAGCCCAGGAAATGCACTCTACCACATGCTCATGTTCTCGGAGCTCAGCTTTGCATTCCTTTGTCGCTACCACCCAAACACGCACTGTCTGGTCATTAGAACAGCTGGCAATTAAGGTGCCATCCTGGTTAGGCCGCACCATGCGCACCCATTCTCTGTGTCCCGTAAAAGTCTTCACACAATAACTATTTAAAAAGGAGAAATATAGCATGACTCAATTAACATTGCAATAAAACTACTATATGTACACCTTTGAAATGTAAGGACACTGGATCTCCTCTTAGAAGTTAAGATATGCTATTTTAGAAAGCATGTATCAATCCTGGCTGATGATGTACAAGACCATAAAACCATCAATTCATGGATAGGGAGATCACCAGATGAGGAAAAAAGAGGCAGTTAAGAACAAGTAAACACTTGATAAGGTAGAAAACAGTAGGGCTGGGGCAGGGGGGGATGACAGCTTGCATTAAGTAGCTATTTAAGAACAAGTCAAGATTTACAGGCAATCCAGATAGCCTTCACCAACAACTCTAAACAAATTGATGGATCAAAGATACTAATGAAGAATGAAATAACCAATAAGGCAAAAATCAGAGGCGACACCTTGATCTGTACCAAGAAAGGCAGCAGACATTGCCTCCCTCGTCTCATGCTCCCCTTAAACTTGTGGTTAATCACTGCATTTATATTCATATCCAGTCTTGAGTCATGGTGCTATACCTTTATAACTCCCATAAAGCCAGTTACTTTTAATTAGTGGCTACCAAAAGACTAAGCTTAATGATTTAAAGCAGAATCCTTCAGTTGTTGATTATGAAGGGCATGATACTATATCTCAATTCTTGAATGTCAGCAAGACATTTTTTGTTGTATGTGGTTCCACTTCCTATTAAAAAGTGGTTTGTTTTCTTTAGATGGCAATGTTTAATCAGAACTGTACTTACCCTGTTTGGACTTCCCACATTTTGATAGTTTTATCCCTTGAGGCAGAAACTATATGATCTCCATTGGGCATGATGGCTACTGAAGAAACATTATGATCATGACCTAAAAACAAAATCAAATTTTTAATAAGTGATACTCTAATATTGTTTTACACAGCACACAGGATCTAGTATTTATTTTTCCTGAGCAACTATCTACAGCAGCAGCCTGCAGTGCATGTTCTGTAGGATAACCTTTACATGTAAACTTGAGGTTTTATGAAAGAATCATTTACGATTTTAGAACCACAGAGTCCAGCCATTGAACATCATTTGGGACTGTTTCAAAAATTTCTTCTAAAGCTGTTGCAAAATCATCTACTCGCCATTATGCAAGTGATGCTTTTACAGTTAAAAGCTGGTACAGTTTAGAAGACAGAGCTACTACCATGACTGTATTTAAAATTATCAAAATTAAGTCTGATTACAGCACTCTGATGCATTATACAGAAGATGTTTCAAAGGAAAACAGGTCTTCAGTGAGACAGCATGCCAAACCTCACTGCAGAAGCTTAATTCTAAAASAATTATTATTTCCACACATCTGATATTAAAGTATTGACAAAATACTGTACTGCACTGGTTCCAAGAACCAAATAAGAATTAACTGTATATACATGATAGCAGCTTCTACAACTGTTGAGAGGTCTAAGAGGAAGAAGATCAATGCTGATACAGAAAAAAGCATTTTGATCATTTCCTCACCAAACTCCTATGACCTCATGTATGTGGTTTCAGCTCTTGACTTTATTCATCCCACACATGCAATGGGACTTATGATATATAAGGGAGTCAAGCACATTCTGTAAAGAGAATTCATTTCCAAAATTACAAATTTTACAAATAATTAAAACTTATAACTCCCCAAGTGACAAACATTAGAATTAACTCTTTGAAAAATTTACTTTATACAGAACAAATTGGTGGGTGCGGTTTCTTTGAGAAGTCTACATACAAGCTTGACTATAACAATTATACATAATTCAAGCAGTATCTCTTACTTTTAGTTCTGCAATTGTTCCTACTTAAGGTGCTGGGATTAGAAATTAATCTTGAGATCAGTAGTTTAGGGTATATATAATATTTCAAATTAAAGGCATTGAACAGCTTCCTCTGCTCATCTGTAAATCTGAGGTGCTCCCTTCAAAAAAGTTATATCCAGTAAGCTCACTAATAAGGTTTTATTATTTTATTTTTTATTGGCAGCTACATTACACCTTGCAAGCCATGTACCTGTGATGTGTAATTTCAGTTTTCATTTCCACCTTTTCACTAAGAACTCAGAGCACTTGATGAACTCCTACTAAAAAGTAACCACATCAGTGATTAGGTATCTTAAGTGTTGGAGAATATTAGTTTCAGTGCAAGTACTGTACTTTAACTGTTCACTGAAAAGATATTTCTTCAAGTAAAATGGAAAAAAAAAACAACTGGCGAAACACATGAAACTATTTGACCCATGTTCATATTACAACATCCAGTTCATAGAAAATGTGCACTCTGCATGTGTGTTCATATGAACAGGAATGCTCAAGAACTACAGAAAAAGGAACTCAAGCACTGCTTTATTTTCTTGCTCTCAGCCAGTTGAATACTGTGTTCCAGTGCAAAGTTTATTCTTCCTCTAGAATGATATCCAGCAGTGTTTAAAGAAGCGCACACACAAAAGTCAACCCCTTTCTATTTTCTTTGGTATATGTGTGCACATATTTATTTTCTACATTAAGTCTTAGACATGACATTCTCTATTCCTACTATTTCTACAACAAAGATAGATATCAAAAGCAAGAAGTGAGATGAACAGCAGTATAAAAATGCTTTTACATCAAAACTATAGAGTTGTTATCAATATCTGAATTTCACAGGTGCTTGTTTTACTTTCTCTCCCATTTTTCCTATGGCTTTTGAGTCTAATGCAAAGGGCTTGTTCATTTGATGTCAGACAAAGATGAAGCAAAAGACTGCACATGAGAATGGTGCAGAAGAAGGTAATTTAACTGATTTGAGGGCTTGAGCATTTAATTTTTAGTGCTAAACCCATTTAACTGCCATTTCACTTCCAGATCATTATGGGATATTTTCCACAACATCACACATAGCAGATTCGAGATGCTATTTCACTCCACAGACACTGAGTATATATTTTATTTACAGAGCACTAAAAGCATGAAGATATTCCCCTTTCTTTTGGGCAATACTCTGGTTTATATCCCCTTTCCACATGAGCAGTCCCCTCCTGGATAAAACAAACAAAAAAAACCCAAACAAACAAACACGCCCACCAACCCTCTTCACTTTACAGACTGCTAAATCAACTCCTTTATATCTTACCATGCATAGTTCTGATGCACTCAAAGCCCTGGAAATCCCATAGCTTAATGGTCATATCAGCAGAACAGGAGGCCAATAGTTTGCCAGTGTGGTCAAAGGAAATATCCTGCACAGAGTCTGTATGCCCCTTAAGGGTTCGTTCAAAGTCTCCTGTCTCATAATCCCACACCTGACAAGCAAACAGAAAATCTGTTAACAGCAACCTATTACTTGTTGTTTTCTTCAGCCTTACATTTGCACTCTGCAGGCCAGTCTGGCACCTTATTCAATAATTAATTGAGCAAGGGACAAAGGAAGACTGCCCTAGAAAAGCCTTACAACATAGAAGAATAAGCACTATATTTTACATGATTTTGTTACTTACACATTAATTGAATTCATATATCTTAAACTATTGTTTCAGCTAACTTCAAATGTTATAAATATAGCAGGAAAATAGGTTCTATTGTATTTTAAGGGTCTTAACACCCCAAAACCTTAAAAATAAAGGATACAGATTCAGAAAACACTGGACAGAATGAAAACCACTTTGTACAGATTGTTTCTATACATCCCTTTCTATACCAGTTCCCTAACTCCAACAATGCAGCCAGGTTTCAGTTAGCAGGGAAAATATCTTCTTTGGTAATCCCCCTCCTTTTTCCCCCTCAAGCTTTACCATGGCTCAAGAATTTGTTTACTGCCTTAGAACCAAACAGCAAATATTCTACCTACTGGAAACCAATATTCAGAACACACTAGTTTATGAATGATAATCCAAATCACTTCTAAGAGTTAATATTTGACATGCAGACATTAGCTAGATTACAGAATTTGTCAGAGATTAAATAAACATTTGTAGTTAATAACTACAACAAGAAAGCGTGAAGTTCCCATTCTCACCTCCTAATTAAGTCAGTCTTCTATCATCTAACCACAGACAAAAGCTTTTGAAACAAAACATGCTCCTACAGATTTTACTGTGGGTGTCCCTCAAGCACAAAATTAGACATTTCATTTTAAATAATGGAAAAAGAGAAATTGATCCCCTCAATAGATTTCACTGGCAAAACAAAGCTTATACTATTGGGAATGTGACTGAGTCAGAAATGGTGCTATGCAGCTCAAATTCAAGAACAAGGAAATTCATCCAGGGTTTCCTTAAGAGGAAGCAAAGAATAAACAAAAACAATTAGGTTCCTCTAACATCTAACGTGCACACACACACACTTGTCTAGTCCTTATTCCACATTACCTTAAGTATTTTTCTCAAGTTAAAGGATAGTAAAATACTCTTGAAGCTATTAATTGGACCAATGCAAAACTAAAATTTGTCGATTGCACAGGGAATCACACTTGAACCTGAAACAACCTTCAGTCAATACTATGCATGTTCAGTTTCAAATGCTGATGTTACATATTAAAGTCAGAGGATGTATAATTTTCTGTAGCAAGCACATACCTTTATTGTGGCATCCTCTGAAGCAGAGACCATAACACTGAAAACTGGATGGAAAATTACTCGAGTGACAGGACTCCTATGTCCACTCAATGCATACTTCTCTGGAGGACGGGGAATCCACTCTTTAGGGTCTCGTTTCTGACCAAGAGGTCCACCTGATGTAAATTCTTCCTTAGCTTCATTCAGCTTCGATTCTAATTCCATAACCTAAGTTTATGAGTTTTAAAGAGATTGTTTATTTTTCAGTCTTACAATAAGGTCTACCTCACCTTCAGTCATTAACAGTCTAAATACCAACAGGCTCCCCAAAATCATAGCAAAGACTGCAGAGATCCAAATCAATTACTGACACTCAGTAGCACTGATATTTCTAAAAATTAAAGCTAAATTAATCATAGAATTTATTCCCTTCCAATTTCCCAAACATTTTGGCAGAAAAAAAAAAGTTCTGCCAAATCACATTCATTCAACTACCACACGCAGATGTTTGAGTAACCAACTCAAAAGTTTGCTAGCAATTTTGACAAACTATTGAGAGGTCTTGCTAACAAAAGAAATCCTATTACTGCAATCAATTTGTATATCCCTGAGATGGCATGCATGTTAACCAACAGTAGAAAGACTAAAGGCATAATAAAATCCTAGATATGTTAGCATGCTGCGATTCTTTTTAGCGTTTTTAATACACTCTAAACCTACTGAAGCATTTTTATCAGAGTTTTGTACTGCCCATTTACAGTAGAGCCACTTGCTCTAAGGCACTACAGTTAATGGTTTCTTCCCTTTAAAGTAATGGCCAAAGACACTGGCAGAAAAGGTTTTTACCTTCTTTCTAAACCAGTTAAGCCTTCTGGAGACAGCCATTCAACCTTCCCATTCACAAACTGCCCTAGGGCACCTCTTCCCTTCCCAGCTTCACAAATTGCACAGTCCATAAGATGAAGTTAAGAAATTTTTATAAAAAAGCTGAGAGGAAGTTATGCCTTTGCTAGCACTGAGGCAGATGGAACATTTTCTACAACATTTTCCCTGCTCAAGTTAGTGAAATTTATCTTTGGGATATCATTAACTAAACCCTGCATCCACCTGACAAAAAAAAAAAAGAAGTAATATTCTATTCAGTGATGAATGTTACCTTTTAGGCATAACCTTCAGTATAAATAAATCCATCAGATCTCCACTTACCTTCTTTTGTAATCTTATAACTGATGTCCATTTTTTCTCCAGAAGTCCAGCATACTTCTTATCTAACTCTTCATTCTGGAGGAGGGGGAGCATTTAAATGAACAAATATTAGTTCTGATGCCTGTAGGAATGTTCAAAAGCAATATAAACAGCTCATCTTTATAAAGTCTCATAACTACTGAAAGAGGAATTCAAGCGAGACGAAGTAGCTTTACTAGTAAAAGCAAAACAACAACCACCCTTCAAATTTTAATAACCACAATTTACACACAGGGAAAGAGGGAAACATTTAAAGAGATCATTTTTAGTTAAAAATATTACTGCAACACAGATTAATGATGTAAGATTCTGCAAATAAAATCCAAAAACTTTGGCTAAACTTATCAGTGTTGTTTTCCATCTTCATTACTTGAAAGCTTTTTAAGTGCTCTGCATACCTGAGAATGTTTTGTCCTATTTTGTTATAGGATTCTCCCCCACCCCCAGCTAACCCTTATTTAAAAAAAAAAAAGGGACAAAGACAACAGCAGACAGCATGCATTGACTGCAAGGACTAATACACACAGGACTAGTAATTAGTTTCTCAAAGATATTCTGCTTTTTCATATCCAACTAGACTTTTAGGAACTAATGGACTCCTGCCTACTGTTAAGACTGTGCTACCATTATACTTGTTAGCACAATCATGCACTTGATTTCTCAGGACAACACAGGCTCTTTGAAGAGGGATCGCAAGCTGACAGAGTAGGACTATGTACACTCCATCTAGGTTGGAAACCATTTACCTCAAACTAATTATGAACTTTTTTGAAAGCCTGATTACAGTTAACCTCAAATTACCACTGTAACATTACATTATTTTGTGCTAAATCCTCAAAGGAAAGCTTAAAGTCCACTCACCCTGCATCTTTACCTGAATAAGTGAGAAGTAGACAGCAGATTACTACTACACATGCCCCACTGAACAATACCTCAGGTACTGGAGAAATCAAAACTGATATATGGCAATTGTACTGAAACTTTAATGATGGATCATTTTCTTCCTCTAAATACTTTTCCCCTTTGGGCTCTAGGGTATAGCTGAGGAGCAGCAGTAAACAACTGATCTTACTGTAAAAGCCAGAGGGCTATTCTTCATTCCTTTTTTTCTCCCACCTATTAACGCAAGAAGGAGGAGGAAAAGCAGTACAGAAAACCAAGCAACACCATGAGGAGCACAGAAGAGTATATTAAAAACTGCATAGTTTCTCTTTGTGCACAAAGTGAAAGTCTCACACTGGAGTAACATTCTAAATTAGATGGAGAACAGCAATGGCATAGGCAGGATAGCAACAGCAGGGCTGACTCCCCAAGAGCTCTGAAGAGTGGCTACCTTGGTCAGAGCTCAGATGTTAATCTACTACTTCAGGGGCATTTGTGAAATTTTATCTGTAGGAATAATCAATAGAAAAAATGAAATTCCTCTTTGTAGAACTACACTTCAATCTTTCTGATTTACTGAAGTAGTTTCTGCTTTTAACTTTTTTTTKGGGGGGGCCATTTTAGAATAGCCCTACACAATTCACATTTTCTTGTGAGAAAGTTCTGTGGAACTTTTACCGCATTTTCTTATTTCCCTCAGGACCATCTAGCCTATTTAGATTGCCTTTTTAACCTTTGAGAAGAGAAGACTTAATTAGGTTGATGGATAAGGCTGATAAGGGGATGGTATTAGGATTTTCAATTATAAGCATGGTATTCTAATTTGTCAGTTCTACTTATTTATTAGATATCAGAAGTAGATTGGAGAAATTAAGACATACCTCAGTCAAGCATTTTGGAAAAAGAACAATCTAAGATTTATAATAAAGAATAGCCAAGGATTTATCAAAAGCCAGGGTACAGAAAATTACTGCTAAATCCAGGTGTCTCCAGAGAAACTTAAATTTAAGGAAACGCTCACCTTTAATGCTAGTAAATGAGAAGTTTAAGAAACAAGCAAGAATCACCTGTTACAAAAGCAAATCAATGGAATTAAGTTGCAAGAAATGATTCGTTCAAGTCACTGGTATCTATATAGCCTGACAAAATAGAGTTGCTTACTAGAGTCGACCAGCTTATATTAACTGTTTAGCCTTGCCCTTAAACTATACCATTAACCAATCGGTATTCAGCAGTTTCGGGCAATGATGTAAATACTGACCCACTGCCAAACACAAAACAGACTTCTGTCATTTGCTCCGCGTTATAAAGGAAAAGACAAACGCAATTCTATTTTGTCTTGTTTCTGAAACACTACCGTGAGAAGTCAGTCTCCAAAGCTGCATAGTCTTACATCATTTCGAGTCAAGCTACAAAAGAAGTCTTCAGTTTTCTGATTTTGTATGGCAGAAAGTTTTTGCTTTTATGCAGAATTCCATGATAAGAATAAGTTAAGCAAATGACGTAGGAGCGGAGAGAGGGTGTGGGGGGGACACGGACACTACAGCAGGAAATTAAATGCATTGCAATTAAACACATTCTTCTGAACGTTCACGTTATCTTCTGCTAGCAATTAACTGTTAGCTTTGTTTTCCAGCACCCTTCATCCTGAAGGATCTAGCCCTACAAGACTTAGATCCTTAAAATGCCACTACAGGAAAAACTCATTGTGTAGGTGAGTGGTAGTCAGACAGGGGAAAAAAAAAAGATCAAAAATATACCCAGATCATGACTAGAAGATAAGAGTTTTGCTCAGAAATTTTCAAGTCATCCAATGATTACTTTTGAACTTTATGCTAAGACAGTAAACTGCACGAGTTTATCATCTCCAGTTCTCACAATGTATGGGCTAATGGGTAGCTTTTAAATATATGTTCAGAGTGAATGCAAATGCCATAAAATTCTGAATTCTTTATTTAAAATATAGATGAAGAATCTTGTTTGAACTCACCACATCTAACTCAGCTTCCTTTTTAAAAACTGAATATGCCTCTTCATAGCCGTTAGAACGAAGGTAATCTGCTATTGCTCGATTTCTAAAAATAAAACAAAATCCAGTATTTTTAGCCACAGTTCTGAATAAAAGTAAGAGTAGGAGGATCGGTTCAGATTTTTTTTTCCTTCTTCTTCTCCAAAGCATGATTAACATCAACTGTATCAGTGCAGTACAACAACTAGGATTATCAGCTTTATTAAAAGCTTGAGCAAATGTTATGAATGCATTTGGCAAATTCAGATTTTGCTTCAAGATATAAATAGTAATAGACTCCCTTGTCAGAATACACTTTTTATTTTAAGTTTGGGGAAGTTTTTTTGCCTTAAGATAATTTTAGTAGCATAAATATACTTCTCAATCTGTATTGCACATAAAACCTGTACTAGATACAAAAATGATGGCAACATCCACATATCAAAGTTGAGCTTTATCCTTAAATTTGGGAGGAACAATTCATGGTACTCAAGAGTATTTGCAAAATTTTACATCAGTTAAATTTGAATAAAATGCTCAATTTAAGAAAACAAGCCCTAGCTTTGTCTTTCAGAATGATACAATAGTTTTCACTAGATTACAGGAAAGGATGTTGCCTGTAACCTGAACTTATACTTGGAATTTTATATCATTCTTCAAAAGTTATTTAAAAATTTTGATACAAGATAATTACCAAATTAATCCTTCTTAAACCTCTCCCCCCAGAAAGCATGCATTGATTTGGACCTACTCATATGCATAAAAGATCAAAGTTTCAAAACCATGCCAAGACTTCAACAAGCAGTCAGCATTTTTATTTTTTTAAAATATCACAAGACTAAAAAACTCTGCATTTCACAATTTACTTAAAATGGATAAATGTTTTCAAGTTACACAACAAAAAGTTTGCTTAGAARAACTAAGTTTAGTGTTCTAAAATAGACCTAAATTAAAGGTAAAATTACATTCAGTAACTTTAGCAGCCTCGGGAAGGAAGCCTAGTTTTGTTTTGTTTCCTTAATATCACTTACCTTCCTTTACTATATAAGTACCTTCCCATGAAAGATACACATGCACTGAATAAAATATTTAAGCAAATTAAAACATGGATTGTCTACACATCTAAGGATTTTAGGTATTTGATATCATCAGCCAAAGAAACATGGATACTTTTTTAAAAACAAAAATCAAAAGTTCATTTATACAAGGCATTCAGGACAAAATTAATATTCCTAGCTGAAGTGAAAAGCAATTACAGCAGCACCTTTGCAGGGATCAAAAGGCTACTTTTAGTTCCAATTTATGATGAATTTCATTTTACACAGTTATGCTGTTTCTGAATTTAGAGATAGCAATTTCAACCTAGGATGGAAGGGTGAGGCCGAGTGCAGCGAGTCCTTAGTGACTCCAATGCAAGCGTTCCTTCACGGCACCTCTCCCCGAACTCCCCAGCTCAGTCTTCCGCATACTGGCTTGTCATTAAACTTCATTAACGTACTTCTCTGATTAACTCCACACTTAAATCCCTTTCCTCTAAACAGCTGAATATACATAGAAGTACAAATCCCAAGTAAACCTGCTGCAGCACCAATACTGAAAACCAGGTATCCAAATATTAAATACCTATACTTTTAAGGGACAGAAATAAAACAAGTACATCCACTAAGAAAGCATCAATTTTTGGAATTCTTCAACAAGACAGCCTTCATGGTTAGAGGATTTTACAGCTAACACTTTATGTAAAAATAAGTATTAATTTCAGGCTACGAGTAGGATTCTCAGAACAGCCAGAAGTCAGTCCATTTCTTAAACACACGAGACTGAGATAAGTTACTGAAATCAGCTCAGCAGGAGCTCATATCAACAGAGGCCACCAAGTGGGCTGCAGCACTATGAAGTGCTACTGTTTTTTATAGCATCTGACCAGAGCGTGGAGTATACTATGACATTCCACGTCTACATGAAAGTTCTTGAAGCATACAACAAATAGCACTCGGAAATACAACATACTGAAATATGGAAATTTGAGCTAAATTCACAACACTGGCAGGGCAGCCCATTATTTCTTCCCTTTCCTCACTCCCTAAGGAAATCAGCATGATGCCATCTTTCTTTTTGTCCATATGTTTGTTGCATTTCCACACAAGCTGTTAAAAAAYCTCAGATATGTGACTGACCTTTCCTTACAGCTGCCTCCAGGTTCAGGTTTCCCCATATCTTGCAAATCCCCTATTCAGGAGGAATTGGGCTTTCCTTCTAATGCCTCCTTCCTAAATATTACACATATCCGATCTCTCCTCAGACACTCAACTCTAAACACGTCACTATATGCAAGTAGAAATTTTAAATTTCTCTTCATAAGTAGCGTATGCTAAAACAAAGCAGTGCCTCTTCTCAGACTTCTGAAGTAAATCTCAAGTCACTGTTCATTTCCCATTTCCAGTCATAACAATTCATTATTTCCACCTCTCCATTAACCTATTTACTCTTTGAAGTTTTTGCCAGAAAGAACTTCAGAGAGTTGCCAAAAAAGTGTAATCATGAATATGTTTAAACCCTGGTCGTGATCTTCTCCAAGTCTAATGAACAAGCAGTTGTAAAAATTAAAATTTGAAGAAAGCTTGCACACTACTTAAATACAGGGGKTTTTATTTCTTAAAGTATACCAAACTAAAAAGTGAAACAAATACTATATTTTAATATAAAGAGAGTTGAATCATTGCTAGAAGAGTGAAGAAGCTGTATTAATTTAAAAACAAAGAACAACAACAACAAACCCCACAACATGCAAGCTTGCCAAGGACAGAGACATCCAAAGCTAAATGACACTTGCTCCATGCTTTCACAAGAAAAAAATTTACCTCAAAACAATCTGTATGTAAGTTTATGAAATGGGGTAATAATGCAAGCTATGACCATTCTGACTGCCACCCACCATTTGCTCTATCACAATTTAGCACAGAAAATAAAACAAACTAAGGCATGTAAAACTAAATGTAAAAGTAAGTTGTACTACATGTAATTGTACAATTTTAAAATGTAAATTTACTACATGTAAATGTAATGTAAAAGTAAACTTGACAGCTTACTCCTTGTCTTAAACTTAAAATCTGGAAAGAATTCCATACCTCAAACTCAGTTARGTCTTTTTATTACACCCTTCATTTTAAACACAGTATCAGGAGTCATGGAAAGATTGTATACAACTTGCAATGCAGCACATTCTGATCAGATACCTATCTTCATTAAGAAGGAAGATAACAAAAGTGTTATAATTTACAAAAAAAAAAATTCACTAATCAGTTTGGACTGAATACTGCAGTGTGTGTGTGTGCTGCTTATTTTCATCCTTTTGTAACTTTTGGTGACAAAACGAAACAAAATGGAGGATAATAAATCAGAATGAAAACTGGYGATTCATCTTTGACATTATTTATAACTTCAAAAGGCAGCTTTCTTACACCTCAACACTTGATTTGAAACAATTAAGACTATATGGTTTCTGCGATTCTTTGCTGTACTTTTGCTTCATACAATAGTTTTAGCCTATTTTCATCAGTAAGGGACAATGAAGAGTGAGCATGTTAAAGATTAATTGTGTGTTATTCACTCTGCATAAGACCAAACCAAATTCCTCTTTCCAGTACACGTAGAAACAGAAGTTTTGTAAATTAACTGTTGTTTTATTCCTAACTACGTGAAGTCTACATGGCTATTTATGATGAACAAAATTCCAAAGTATATTGGTAATTCATTCTCCTCCAGCAGTCCTCTATGTCCACCATTGCACAATTCTATTATCAAATATCAGAGGTTGTATCAAAAATAACAGTACAGAAATCAAAACCATAATACACAGTACTGGAGCAGAACGTGAACTTGACTACTCTGTAAAACCTTACTGGAAACAAATTTAAAGTTTAATGAAAATGAGACAAATAGAAAAACCATTCCTTACAGCTCATCTCGTTGCCTTTGTGACAGCACCATTGTGGCTGTGATGTCAGGTTAACGCGATTCAGCAGTGGCTGCCTCCCCAAGATCCAAAGTCTTAGGAATCCTGGATCCACAATTCAGTCTGCCACAGAGTGGCTTAAAGGAAAAGTGTTTCTCCAGACGTGAAATCCAATAGGAAACCTGGAGGCATTCAACAAGGAAGATTCATTCCATCTAGAAGGAAGAGAAAGAAACTGTTAATTTCCTTTAAGGAAGTATTCACAGTCACTCTGGACTGACATGAACTCGGATCAGAACAACACTCTAGATAGAGCAAACTGAGTAAAACTGTAAATACTCTCCCCTTGTGCTGCAAGGGCACAATCCAGAATAACAATATCCAATCCGGACTGAGCAGCCTGGAGAGACTTATACTTTTTTTTTTTTCTTTTTTTTAAATCCTCCCTCTTCCCTACCATTTCCCCTTCAAGAAACAGGGAGCTGAAGGGGATCTCTTCAATCACAGCTCAGTTCTGTTTTGTAGGCCACTATATCATAATTCCCTCTGATTGGGGGGGGGGGGGGAAAATTAGGCCTACTTTAAACAGTCTACATTTTGCACTCACTACTTCTATCAAAAAGCTGCCCCCTAAAATCCTCTATCCTTATACCAGATTTTGTATCTTTTGCAGATCTATCTCCTCAAACTACAAACAGCACGGTTCATTTCAGTTCAGTTGCAACATACACTAGAGATCAGCTAACGCTCACCTGCATCTTTCAAATTTAGGAGCAGAGTTCAAGCAAAGAAAAGAACGTTCCAAAAAGAGACTACGAAAGATGCTATGGCACACTGTAGGCCATAACTAATGGCATAAAGACACATCCAACTTATCACTAACTTATTTGTGGCACTATATTAGGTAGCTGTCTTGAATTTACCCAAATGGTGTCTTTGAAGATGACAGGTATAATTCAGCACATGAATTTCACAGGTATATCATTACACATTTATATTTGACAAATTATTTTTTCCATTTGCTAACATTATCTGAAAAGTGTCAAAGAACCACATTCTAAAAGATAGTACCTGCCCTCTTTTTAGTCATCTGTTAACAGGGTTTACCTGTAGTTAAATCTAGCCCATATTTGGGTACAGCAAAATTTTAAACAAAAACTAATCTTATCAGAGAAGCAGAGCTCCCATGGTGAAGGGCTGAGAAGTGTTACTTCAACTGTGTTCAGATAGTGACTCGATCACTAGACCTCTGACAATTTTAAGCTAATTCTGATTTCTAAAATTTGATGTATTCAAGGTAGGATCTAAGTCAGTTAGAAATTCTGCCTTTCACAATCATATGTACAATGCTTAATCTCTTGTTATACAGTAACATGGACTTCAGTATTCTTACTGTACAAACTACTTCAAATGGATAGTTTTAATCTTAGTCAAGGAGTCATCAACAAAACAGTTTTAGCAGCACTGCAGGTATTCTTTTGTGAGCAGCGTGATTAAGAAAAAATGTGAAAGCTAGCATTTCTTATGTACGGATGCTTGTCAAGTATACAACATGTCGCTTGCTCAAGCCTTTAAACAAGTCTGACCAATCAGCTTTTAGCAATGAGGCAAAGCAAACATGAAAATACACAAAAGCTTTGGGAGGTACTAGTTGGATTTGTAAGTTTTCCACCAACTATTTCAGGAAACACATGTTCCCACTGCCTCTTCCCTACTGCTTCTCCATTAGACACACAAGTATACAACATTTACTATAGAAGCTGGAAAATAATTTTGGTAAGAGGCCTGTTTTATACAGACAGGCTTTCTTATATGAAGAAAAATAAAAAAGAAAATATTAAGCTTGTATCATTAATGTCTACTTATCAGTCACAGGAGATCAAAGGGTTGGTTTCTAAACCTATGTGCTATTTATCTAGGCTTTGTTTTCTGCTTCAAAATAAGCTTAAGCTGCAAGTTACTTGTACTCCATTCCTCTGTTGAATTCTCCATGTCAAATGCCATAATATCGCATTGCAAGCTGTTTAAGACACAAACAGTCTAAACAGGCAAGGCATTAATTTGACCTCTTCCCTAACAACAATTTCAGAAACAATTCAGTTGAAAACTGATAGCGCAGGTTCCATGCTCTGAGAGCAGAAGCAAACACTTGACTCATTCTTGTGCCATACCTTGCTTCCTGACAGGTAGGGACAAATGGCTTTGAATAGCTGCATTTTTTTGACTACAGGGGAGGAATACAGCATACAAATTAATGGAAATTTAGTTAATACAAAAAAATCCTATTGAAATGACCAGAATAAGTGCCCTCTAGAGGGCAATGCTGCTATAAATTTAAGTACTGAAAAAAACAAGCTTATAATGGCTGAATCTCTGCACTTCAGTTTGAACATTGCAACATTTTCATTAATGATGAACGCTGAGAATAATAAAATAAGGTACCTCTTTCTATACAGTGGCACTGTTTGAATTACTGAATAGCAAAACATAAGATATGAACTTTCAAAATCTGTTTGTACTACTACAAATCGTGCTAAAATCGTGCTAAAATCGTGCTAAAATCGTGCTAAAATCGTGCTAAAATCGTGCTAAAATCGTGCTAAAATCGTGCTAAAATCG
>NW_020449497.1:878275-895985 GCF_003343035.1 Apteryx rowi | reverse complement strand
TAAAATCGTGCTAAAATCGTGCTAAAATCGTGCTAAAATCGTGCTAAAATCGTGCTAAAATCGTGCTAAAATCGTGCTAAAATCGTGCTAAAATCATGGTATTAAGAGCAATGGTGTTTTTCATAGTATGAACTACTGCTAAGCAGCAAAATCCCAGTAAATCCAGTATTGGTGCAATAACAACCCCCCACATACACACTCCAACATTTTGTCATTTTTTCATTGCACCTAGGCTATACAACTACAATACTTGCCTAAATACAACAGTAAGCATTTATATAAGGCAACCTCTGATATATCACCTAGTTAAGAAGAATTTTTTCCCTGCTCAAATGTAAAGCAACCCCCAATTTTTCCTCCTATRTCGTCAACACTTAGCAACACCTGGCTTGCTGATGCATGCACTATTTTACACCCTCAATCCACCCAAAGCACATATTCCCCACTCAGCCATCATTCTAACTCTAAAGTGTTGCCCAGAAACACATCCAAGCACTAGATGAGTTCCAGCAGCAATAGGGCAAAACAGTGATTTCTGCTATTAGCAAATCACAGCTGATCCACACCCAATCAACTGACCAGCAGTATATTGCTTTTCTGAAAGGCAACTGTTCCAAGCACCCTTCGCTGTATTCATGCACTTTTTAACTAAAGGGCATATGAATAAGGCAAAGTATTTTCAGGGCAATTTACTTCATATTCACCCGTTACAAAAAGCAAGCAAAAAAGAACCCAAGCAAATAACCACCAACCCCCACCTCCCTCCTCCTCCCAAAAAAACACAGAAAGGACAGAGCTTTAATTATAAACATGTACTGCTTCTGGTAGGTAGGATTCCCTTTCTTCAGGGATGCTATACAGCAGAGGGATATCACTTAGCACTATCCTTATTTGCTATTAACTTTGTCTGCCTGGCACGCTTCTACTCAAATTTTTTTTAAAAGTCAGTCTAACCAAGAACTTCATTGCCTTTTCAAGCAAATATAGTAAGTGTGCTACACATAGTTTGTGGAAAAAAAAGGTAATGAAAAATCAGAGTTACTTGCTTTAGAAGAGGCTCCTTTTGATGTGGCGTTTCTGACAATCATATGCTGCAACCTTTATAGCTTGATGACCGTAAGAACACTGCCTAATTTTCTCTCCCCACTTGTCTCAGCCTTGAGTGCTGAATAAAACGAAACTACCACAAGTCTCAATGCATTTTCTCTGCACTGTGCTGCTCTAGTTATTCTTACACAAAAATTCTAGAAGTCATACACATTCCTATGCTAACTAGCTGAATATAAGCTAAATTCATCCTGCAATTAAGACAGCAAGCAGTCTGGACACAAGCACAGATGTGAATTTGGTTGCCAAAGTCTAAAATATTTCAAACAAGTTGGACAAAATAGCATTACATCTGGCTGAAAACAGACTGAGCCTCGGACTAGTCCACCATTGTTGCTGCACGTTAATTCAATGGAATATTTAGAACTTAAATCCTTGATCCTCAGTCCTGAAACCTCCTCACAGTATGGAGATTATCCATGACAATGATTAGATCCACTCAGAACTTCAACAGCTTACTTCCACCTGGAAATAAAAGACTGGRTTCCAGATAGCGTAGGAAAACTTGTATTTAAATTGGCCTCACATAAGCAGTAAGCAGACATTACCAAGGACTTTAAGAAAGCTGCCTCCTCTACTAGCACTGGAGCTACAGACACTCAGYACTTGAGAAAAATTACCACTAGCACAAATTTCGTTTCTAACACATCAGTAACAGTGAATTTAAGTCAAAGGACTCATAAGGTTTTAATTTTGCTATGAAACACTCACAGGCCAATATCTACACCCCTTTTACCATCAGAGTTAAGACTACTAAGGAAGATCAGGGAAAGCCCTTTCTGTAATGCAACAGAAAACGTTTTTATTCACTACTAGTAAATACAAATGCTGAACTACTAGCCATTAGAAACTAAGCTGATTTTAAGTTATATTTAAACAACAGTTAACTACTTGTATTAGCCCCCTCGTGAAGCATTTGTCACTTCAATAACACTGTAACACCATAATACTACTGAAAAGAAAATGACATGGCAATTAATGCAAAGAATATATATTACGACATACAAAATCCTTCCATAAAAAGTAAATTCCCAATTCCAATATTCTATGAAATATGGTAACACATCCTAATCACAAGTTTGCCAAAGTAACAGTCAAATGTAAAATTACAGATTGCTTAGGTCAAAGTGAGTTTCATCAGCAGCCTGGGGCAAGCATTTGGAGATCTCATCAACTCCACCCACCATGTTTTTTTCCTCTACAGTTTACAAATAATGTCTACTTAATTTATTAGTCTTAAATCCTACAGGATATCTTGAAAGTAACAATTCAGTTTCTTCAGATCAAGTTACGGATGTCGAACCACAGCACTTCCCTACAAATGTAGGAGGGCCTAGCGGAAAATGAATTCAAAACTGGAAGTGCTATAAATATGACGAGTCTTCAGAAAGCAATGAAACCTCAAAAAAAAATTTTTTTTTAATTTAAGGCCAAGCCTGCACAGCAAGCAGCCTTTACAAAGAAAGCACTTAATATTCAGCTCACCTGGTAGCCAAGAGGCAGTGACAATAAGTAACAGTTACTTATCTACTTTTGGACTGCTGACCATGTTAAGACGTGAAAAGCGAGCTGGAGATTAAGGGGCACGTATTATTGTACTTCAATGGATGCACATGTATAAACAAGGTTAAGACAGGGTGCAACCCACTCTTGATCAGATGAAGCCTATCTTGGTCCACCCCAGAACTGGCACTCCTCTGAACATCAATCATACATTATTCAACATCTTCCAATACTAATCTCACACAGCCTACAAAAATCTAACCCCTCATGTACCATGACATTAGAATATGCCCAATGGTCATTCACGGGAAGCAAATATGGAGACCCCCCCCCTACGACACTGCTTTGTAGCAGTCCTATGTTGTAGACTTCCTATAAAATTAGGAGATAGTACAGACATCCAGCAGGTGCTAGAAGTACACATAGAGACACCATACAAGCAAAGGGATCATATTCAATTTGTCTAGAATTTACCACCTTGGTGAAATGCAAATGCAGTTTTAATTGCCTTTTATTTTAGAAATTACAGAGAAAATAGACATAGTATTGTGCATGTGCACTGTCCTCTTCTTTAGCAAGTGAAGGCTTTATGACATACAAAGCTCAGTAGAGCAAGACTAACCAGTCCTCCTCCTCCTCCACTGCCTATCAAGGTTTATAGTCATCACTGCATTACATGCACACACCTCCCGACACAACCTTAGTAATGAGAGGAAACAACTATGTTCAACGAAGAGAACCCTTGGAGGAAAAACAAACAAACAAACAAAAAAGTCCATTATGTCTTACCTGACAGTGATGTTTATTATCAACAGCTCACTATGAATAATGTGGTGTCAAGAGACAAAGCTAGATTTTTTTTTTTTTTTAAGAAAAAGTACGTACAAATGTTTTATTTATTCTGTATTAAGTGAAAAGCAGGATTAAGCCTAAATAGACACATATAGGGAGTAATAACTAATATTAAACTGCAAAATATAATGTGCCTCCTGTTAATAGTCCCACATACACTGCAAATAGTTTCTATCTTAAGACCTATTTCATTCCATATTGATAATGTTTACATACATAAAAGCATTGAGTGGCAAACCTCTGCAGACACACAAACTTGCAATAAAAGTGGACTACAAATGTTTACAGCAAGATCGATTGTTTTTATAAACATTTTCAACTTAGGAGCTAGGCATGGCTAAATGCATAGCACTGGAAAAGGAATGACACATCAAAAGTGTGCCTTTTACTCCTGCTAAAAGTAGAGTATCTGCTTAGTTTTCTAAAACATACAGGTACCTGGCGGGAAAAGAAATATGAACATTGTCTGTTGTAATTTAAGTAAGCTACTTCTTGACGAAACTTTGCAACGCAATCTAAGCACAAACTATATGTAATATCCTGCTTGGTTCCATTAACAGCATCATATCCTCAGCAGACAACTTTACCTTGTCTCAACTGCTAACTTTCCCACTTTGCTAAAGATTAGGCTTTTATATTAAAGAAAAGACTTGTAGAAATGCCTGAGGAATAAAGATAAAAGATCCAATTCAATCACTAGAGTGTTGCAGAACTGAAGAGTGGCATACTGAAGCATAATCTTTCGAAAAATAAGACAGCCAAGGGAGTCTCATTATAGAGCCAGAATTGTTTCCCTACACGAGCTTCTGAAAAACACAGTACTACCAATAAAGAGCAACAAACTGGGCAGAAAAACAACCTCAAAAGCAGACAAATCTTTCCTTGTAAGAGAAAGTGGAAACAGCACAGGTTCTTCTGACTTACTCTTTTAAAAAAGTGGAAGACCCGCTGTCTCTTCAAGTCTGTTAAGAAATGCCTCCCATCTTTCTAAACTGGGATTCAGAGATTCCTTAGCTTCACCACATAAGCCTTTGCTGGAGCCAACTGCACTCACAGCCTTCAGGAGAGCAAGATTCACCCAGAATGTATATTGAGGACACATGTTTACTCCTCTTAAAATTTCTTTGAGGCTCAGAACCACTGCCTGACATACACTTAAAGATGGTCCCACCCTGAAGGTGGCTACATACATACATACCTGTTGCAAATGGTATTGTCAAGATACAGAGCTGAGACTAACTTCACACGTGAAGGAGACCTYAAAGATCTGGTACCATAGTATCCACCCTCTTTCCGAGTCAGACTGATGCATCCTAACCATTCAAAACACAGTTTCTTCTGAAGAACTTTCAACAGTAGGTCCTGATACTGATGTGGTTCAACTGTTTCCTAGATTACTGGAAAACTTTACAATAACTTAACAAGAGAGACCTACTAAGCATTCATAAGATGCAAAAATAGCAAAATGAAGCAGGTTCAGCTATACTTGCTAGCTCTTTGAGAAAGCTGTATAGTAGGTGTTCAAGTACAAAACCAAAACACAGGCAAAGCAACGAAGTAAAAACATCACTTTCAGACAGGAGATAGATAATTCCCCTCAGTTCACAATATATCATGCCAATAAACGGTAAACCTTGGGTCATACATATTTCTATGGTTATGTTTATACTTGCTTTATATTTCCTGTAAGCATTTGACTAAGAATAATTGAAAAAAGATTAGGGAATCAAATTAACCTGTACTCATTTTAGTCTTGACTTGCCAAAAATACCTATCTTTTAACCTAAACTAGCACCAAGCAAAGGCAAAGTTATCAGAATTTTAAAATCCACTGCCCATCCTGTATTCATAAAAGCCATTAAAAATAAATAAATAAATAAATATCAAATTCAGTCAGCAAGCTACTTCAAATAAAGTCCATGATATTTTTGCTTATCAGAAAATACTGGATGCCAAATAATACTATAATTTGAATACATACATATGAGAAAGACACTGTGCCCTAAATTTGACATATTTAGCTTTTACATACTTGAAGCTAACCATCTACTCTACAAAACCACAAAGTGGCCAAACAAAAGTTTTGGAACACTTGAAGACAGATGCTTTTAAAGAAAAATCATTCTTTCTTAGCCTTAACTACTAAAATAGTGTTTCTGGACTTAATCCTCAGCTTATCGATGATGCTGCTGTTTACTGAATAGACACCACAGCTTATACTAAACTAGTCACCAAATATCTTAAAGTAGGATGTACTTTTTTTTTTAAACTGTTTCATCTAAACCATTTGTTTTACCATTGTTATAACTTTATTTAGCAATTGTAATAATTCAGCGTGACAGCTTTAATCTGAAGGTTTTATCTGTATAAAAGATACGCTTAGCTCTTCCACAGTAACACATATAGTGTACCATGACGAAACTGAAGCCATAAATATGGAGGTCAAAGAAACCACTGCCTAACAGTTATCAACTCATGATATAAATTAACATCTTTTATAAGATGCTACATTGGTCCCTAAAAGGTATAAGTTCTGTTAGAGATTTGGCATCTCAGAAAGAGTAAGTGGTTTTGTCCTTTAAACTGCATTGCCTTATGGGAATCACACCACAGAAAGAAACTACACTCACTGCTTAGCCATTACCAACATACAGCTACCAAGCTTAGTAGCGTCCCTCCTAATGTTGCTATTAAGAGGGTGTTTGACATTAAGATCTGAAGTTCTTATGAAGTCCTTCCAAATTCAAGCATTASAATAAACATATCCTGAGACATCAGACTGTGCAACTGCAACCTTACCATCTTTCTCAGTAATTTCTTTAGCAGCAAGACCAGCTCAGAGTTGTCCATAGTCTTTCCTTTGTTCCTATCAAATGTGTCGAAAATACTGTTTATATGTCAACACTATAAACAAATCATGAAATGGATCAATTGATTAACAATACTCATTTCTGCTCTTGAAAAGATAGAATAAAAAAATATTCCTAACTGAGATAAATTCTGGCTACATCAGTTTAACAAGTTGTAACAATTACAATTTTTATTAAGAAAGTATAAACCAGTAAACATAAAATATGTGAATAGCCATTTACTACTGTTGTCAAATTCATCTTTCATTCCTGGCATATGCTTGTTTTGTTATGATCAGTTGAGCACACTTCTGTAGTATGAACAAGATCCCATTTTACAGGCATGCATTAGGATCAGCTGATCTCCTTTCACTGTGAGCGAATATGCTACACAGTAAAACCATCTGTATCAAGCCTTGATGAGTGGCAGGTCTCTAACTGACACTGGAGCAGTAAGTTTTAAGAAAATCTAGACAAATATCAAGTAGGGACATACAGGCAGTCATACAGCAGAAGAGCTATTCCAAGCTCATTGTGAACCAGTCTGCCTTGCAGACATTTGTGGAATCTAATTGGATTTTTTTTAAGTCACCTCAGTAAAGCTGCAAAAAGGCATATAGAGATAGACCTGTTACATTATCAGGCCTTCGTAAGTATCACAATTTTATTTTTACAGGATTGTTTCATGGCCTAAGTTACTCTGATTGCTCAAGCCAGAGTTTGCATGAACAAGAAAATCCTCATCAGCATCATGCTGAAAACCAGTCTCATCCATTGGAACTCTAGGCTCAGTATCTTTATCATTCTGGTAGTTTAAGTCCTCAAGCCTACAGAAACATTGCTTACTAGCTACTATAAAAGCTAGTCAGTCAGCCTTAATACATTCATAAGCACCTTTCCTATCTCCCATAATTCCCAACACAGATTCATCCCTGCTATATTTTACTGCTTCTCTCAGATCAGCTTCTAAATTTTCATGAGTTAAACCAAGAAAATCAGTTTCCTTGCCAGCTCCTAGCATTCCTTGGTTCACAACATCAGAAGCAACAAACAGTTAAACCAACAGGTTCTTAGAATAGATCCGAATCATCCTGAGTTCATTCTGCTGCTGTTTAGAGTCCAGACAACCTAGCAACTGTTGCTGACCAATCTGTTATTGCAGATTTTGGAATACATGTTCATAGTTYCTTCAGGAACTTAAGAATAAATAAAATTTCTGCAGTTTAACTGACCGCTGCTTAGCCTCCATAACCATCCCCACAAAAACAAAAACTACATACACTAAATACGTAACTGTAGTTCATTATATCTGAAATGACTTATCAGAAGAAATGGCATAAGTTATACAGTGAATGTGCTCATACCAAAGAGACCAATACCTTTCAAGCACTGAAAGCTTAACAGACAGGGGTGGACTGCTGTGCTCTAAAAACAGTAGATTTTTGGTAGTGTTTTTCCTGTAGTCTGCAGAATCCCAATCCCCAAGGTATTCTAATATCCTACATAGAAAATGCAGTAAAACCAATCCATAAACCCAATTACAAGACGGTATTTGTTTTTTTAATTAGTATGATGACAAAATAATGCCTTTAATCACATTTTAGAAGAAAGTTTCCTTGAAGAAGGACACACAGTCTGAGATCACATTCTCAGAGTATCAGTTTAGGCACACTTAACATTAAGTACTCCAAAAGTGCCCCGAAAGTAGAAAAACAGCAATAAATTATCTTAKTTCTTCAGCTGGACAGGCATACAAACCATTATGACCACAAGGTACATGTAATAGGGTCCACATTATGAAATCACTTACAGAATTTTAAATTGCTCACATTTAACATGAAGTTTAAATCTTAATTTGCAATCACTTAAAGTTCCAACAACCTGTGTAATACCTAAAATAGTCTTGGATGTCCATCTACATGATACCAACATTCAAGCTGATCCTCTAATGTATTCTACTATTCTTAAAAGTTGCTTTAACTGGAAGAACACTTCTCATACATTTTCTCCCTAATTTGTTAATGTATCTGAAAGTATAGTTTGTCTAGTTAGCTTCCTCTCTTTGGGCAACTTCTCAATGCCAGTGAGAGTCACTTAAGAAGTGGTAACAGAGACCAGAACTGGCAAATGATGGATTGATACAATCAGAATTGAACTCCATACTACTTTAAAGGTGAGACTGTCCATTTATGCATTAATAAACTAGGAACTATTGTTACATTGTCACTTGCTACATAGCTAGCACATTAAATCCTTACAAGGTTCTTAAATAGTATATCTTGTTTCATAACATATTAACAAGAGGCCTTATGGGCAATTAAAGTTATAATCCTTTATGGGAGAACTAGATTAAATGAAATGTTCTTGTACCTTTAGAATATAATTCTAAGTTTTTAGATGCAGTACATAAAAACATTTCATTTAACTTAGAATAATTTTGATGGCTCAATTTTGTTCTAAAGCTAGCAAAAAGCTGCCCTACCAAACTCAAGCCACAAAATAAGACAACTCTTTACACAAACGTACTCTAGAAAGACTGGATAGAAGCTGCTATTTCAATATGGATCTAATTAAAAATTATGTAATATCCATATTTCCTGGACATAACCTACAAAGGTTTCTTAGAAGTCTGTCTTGATCTCTTGATAGGAAAGAAAAATGGTAACAACAACAACAACAACAACAATCCAGTTCCTTTCCCCCCACCCCCAATTATGGGGGAAAAACACATACAGTGTAATCACAAGAGAACAGCCATACAGTACCACTTACTTACTTTGTGGCACAGACTACACACCTTATCCTCGAAAATGTTAGAATTAATCACCTGCTAAGCTTGCAGGGATGAGTCTAACAATACAAAAGAGCTACTCATTTATGAGCTGCGCAAATCTTTTCACTTTTCAACTTACATCAGTATAGTACTTCATCCAGTGGAAGATTTATGAAAAAGTGAGCTCCAACAAATATCTATTTTGGAAAAAAAAGAAAAAAATCTGGTCTGAAATACAACTTTGAACTATATTACTGGTTCAAATGTTTAATAAATCAGTGCTATTCTGCAATTAAATGAAGTCTTAAAATGCTTTAGCTCTTGAATGCAAATATTTTGCCATATACCTGTGTAACAGTATACCAATATACCATCAGATACAACATTGCATGTCTTGTACAGTGTTTTTCATGCTCACTTTTTGCAGTAAGTTAGCAAAAATATTTTCTATTTCAGCTCACAGTTAAAGATCTACCCAAGCAAACATATATTAAACTAGAATGTCTAAAGTCCTCTGCCTATTTTCTTATCCATTTCACCTACTTTTAACCAAGTCAATCCCATTAATAAACTGTAAGTACAGAGGCTGCATTTGTTTCTTCTTAACTATTTTTTAAATAGTCATATAAGTAGACTTTTGGACATAATTCAACAATAAATCAATTGCATGTGGAACCAGAAAGTGATCTAAAACAGATCAGGTATAACATCTATGTTCCAAAGACTTGGAATCCAGGTTCCAATCTCATCTAAAAAAATAAAACTAGGAAATGTCATCAAAATGCTATAAAACAGAGGCCAGTTAGCTAATCTTTATTGCATGACCTCTGAATAAATGCATTTCTGTTCTAATTAGAGAAGTGTATTCTGAAAAAAACACTTATTCCTCCTCTACTTTTCCTTATTATTTCAATTTATAACTACCATTTAACAGATCATAGGCACCAATTACCTGCTTTTAGGATTGTCAAACAACAAAAAGATTTTTTTGGTTATGTTATGTTCTGGGCACCAATCCTATTTGACTTTTAGATACGTTTCGTCCAAATCTGCTAGGAAAATATGTTCTGGGAAGAGAACAGACTTGAATTAATTCAATTTTGAAATTTATCCTTCAACCACTACAGTTTTGCAATTCTAACAGAAGTATGATATAATTTACTTCAGGAGAGGCATCTCAAGCACATATTCACTTCCTTTCATTTTAGTTTCTTGAACTCCGAACTGGAAGAAGCTTAAAGTTTATGGTCTATACGTAGACTTTGGTAGAAAACTACTGAAACCGTTCTACTTCTAGTTTGCCTATTCAGTTCTGTGTGAAAATTCAGATAAGTTTAAGTACAAATAAATGAACAACCTGGAAAAAATCTGGCTGCAGTTGAAAAGAAAGCTTTAAAAGGGGTAAAAAAAAGTTTTAGAACTAGAATATTTTATGCTGTTATCTGGCATGTTAGGATAGTGATAGCAAGGAATCATATCACAAAACAAGTTTTAAATTCACTTTACACTTACATTAACCCTTCCCATTGTATTTCCATGGAATATCACTGGAAACCTGAGAAACTTTTTGGTCAAATCTGAGTTACTGAAATATATATATATTTTTAAACACAGTGGGCTAAAGTGTTACAAGCTGCTACTTCAAGCTTGTTTAAGAGAAACGTATGATGCATATCTGGACAACTTCAGCCCAAAATATATTTTGATATTACTTGCGTTTGATCAAACAATACATASACATTTTAGGATAGAATTTCTGGAACATTGTATTTAAGCTACTTTGTCTCAGCCACCAAAAGGAGAGCCTATATATTCAGAACCATTCCCTTATAGCTGACCAGTGTCCATGCACTTGATTTAAACTTTGCTCTTTTTCACTTTCTCCAATCTTCTGTACTTTTCTGACTTGAAGAATTAAGTGGCAGACTTGAAACTGTTGAGCTACTCACAGGACTATATCCAAATTGAAATATGTCTATTATTAAACTGCCTGCTACATTGAAAATGTGATGCTGACAAAAGTGATTGCAAATTGATAACATTTCTATATGAAAAATATCTGGAAGGAAACTTGAAAGAATACATTATGTTAAAGCTTTAGGAACAGAAGGTAAAAACCACAGAGAAACACATACAAAAATTCAGACTGAACTTCCACTCTTCAAACCATGAAAACATATTTTTCACCCTCTACCCAGTTTCAAAGCTTGTCAACTAAATCTGGATTCACTTAAAGAGGAGTAAAGAGAAAAAAACATGAAGAACATAATGATGTGATACACATCTTATCCCATCGCAGGGAACAGTTTTAATCTTTCAGGACACTGGTGCCAAAGGGGCAGGCAGCGATTAATGCAATGTAATGAAATCAGTTTTTTTGTACAAGGCGTCCGATCTTTCTTAGGCCCTACCTTCACCAATTACATTACTCCCTTCTAAAGCAAATCTGACTCTCGTGGGAGTCCATCCCTAAGAAAGGCTTGCCCTCCTCCTCCTAACTTTACCAAAATCCCTCCTCAGAATCCCTAGATCCCCCACCGATGTATAGCACCTGTAACTGTGGTATGCTGTGGTACTGGTAAATCATCCACCATTAAGGACTTGTCCAAGCTTTATTAGTCTAAAAAAAACATAAAAATGATAAATTCTATGTCTGTTGGGTATAGTGCTAACTATTCCCAAGTTTTGTTTGCTTTTGCTTGTTTGTTCTTTAAATAAAAATGGCACATGTGATCTCACAACTTTACCTCTACTCTGTCTGCTGAAGAAGAATATTAGGGTCAGAGCACCTCTGTTAAGCTTTCCCCAGATCTGTAGTTTATGCTTGCTGCCTACAAATCTAGTTGTGTTAGAACCAAAAGCTTCTACCATTACTGATTTAAGAGACACCATCTGCTTCAAAATATATACACTCAAGTTAATGACATCATCCTCTTAACAGAATGTAAAGAGGCCAGCATCTAAATAAACCAAATTGTTCATCAGATGTTTTTCTTCACCCAAAAAACATGTAAATCAAGAACAAAAAGACAGACTGTCAGTATTGTTTCTTTAAGGAAGAAACATTAACTTATCCACAGCTAAATGGTGTATGTGCTTCTTACTGATTTTCCCTAGCTTTAAAGAAGGCTAAATTTAACACCTCTGATTTAGAAATAAGCTACATCCAAACAGAAAAACAAGACAACCAGTGAAAGCAAAGGCAGTCCAAAGAGCACAAATTTGAATTACCTAATTAAGCCAAGAGAACTTAGATTCGTGCAGCACAATAGGAACAATCAGCACCGATATGAGAAGGAAGGTAGAAATAATCTGTCATGAAGGCCACTGTGCTATCTCAGATGTGAACTAGCACTCCATCATGCCATAAAAACCTGTTACCTCCTTTGAGGTAGGGTTAAAGTATACCAGCTGACTCACCAACAAGCACTGGCGAATAAAAGGTAGTAGAGAAAAACGTATCTATGAACTCACTAAACAGGGACCTATTTAACAACAGTTCTGAGAAAATTACAGGACAGGCATTTGCTGCAGCACCACCTATAAGACTCAAGCATGACAGATTGTCCCGTAACTGGAAATAACTTTTCAAGAACACAGCAGCTAGTTATTGGTTAAAAACACCAGGTAACTCTTCTAGACACAGTAGAATCTTAACCACAGAGATTTACTTATCCTATTTATTTAATCACAATCTTTACCAAAATAAAGTCCATAAACAGCCAACTCAAACAGCTGGGCTCTCTCAGAAGCTGTACTTTTAAGGGGGAAACAGTTAAAATACTTCTAAAAGTATCAGCTATCAAGTACTTTGAATTCATGTTGTTGTTTTTTTCTTGTAGTTAGGCATGCACTAGTGCACTTGATACTGCTTAGTATGACAATGCTGTGCACACATGCTTGGCTTTGAAGAGGATTGTATGTTTATAATACTGACGAAATGGATCAGAGCTAGATATAAATACAGAGTAAATATACTTATTTTGTAAGTAGGATAGGAAGTTTAACATTTTTATTTGAAATTTCCTTAACAGTACATGCCAGCATTAAGCATTATGCTAGATGGCTTCCATGACAGTAAGCTTAAAAGCAAGATAGCTTAAGTCACACCTACCTAATCCCCTAAGGAGAAAGCATGAGTTAAAAAAAAAAAAGTAGAGCACGAGTTTTTAAACATGCTGATTTAGTGAGGCATTAACATTCAAAATTCAGAGAGTCCTGTCTCAATCTGTATTAGAAAGAAAAGGCCCTTCCTTAAACAACTAAGTTAGATATACCATTTGTTTGGACTAACTTGCAGTGTCTAGATCTAGTTTTAACCTGGTAATTGCTAAATTCTTCATTCCACTCTGAAAACCTAACTTGCAGGGTATAACATCTTGTTCTGATAGACAGCTGAAATGATTTGCCTAGCACCTGATAAAAAACATGGTTCTTTCAGATGTTTCTAATATGTAATACTCATCAGTAGGTCTCAAAGCACAGTATGAATGATAACAAGCTTTTTTTTTTTTTTTTTTAAATGTGTATTACAGTTATTTTAGAACAGACATTTAACTCAACCTTATCTAGGGGCACCACAGTGAAGCTGACATAATACAGCTACAATTCAAATCAAACCACTGCATTTTCAATAGTGGCACAAACCTTGTATGCAGAAGATGACTGCATATGCACTCCTGCTAGCAACTGAAGTAAGAATTCTGAAGAAATAATTTTATCTACTTGAAAACTAGTTTTAAATGGGCCATAATTATTTATTAGTGCAAATGACTATTTCTAAATCTTATATTGAGGCATAACCTACCCTGGCAAGCAGATCAAAAGACTAAACAACATGAGTCTCTAATAAACACTTATGATCACAACACCCAAAAATCACACTAGGAACCCCACTCCCCTTGTGCTGGGTAGAAAGTACTCCTGAGAAGGCCATTCAACCTAAGCAATGCTTATTCAACTGAATAAAGATTTTTAGTAGACAGGTTGTTCTGTCAATGACATTTAAGCTTTTTAAAAAAGGAGAAAGATGAGAATTAAGAGATCAATGGAACCTTTATTAACAGGTCTGCATTTACAGACAGTACATAACTTATCACTTCTCTATAATAAACCTGACAGAAGAGACCCAAAACCAGTTTGATCAACACACATGGCTCTAATACTTGAGAAATATCTTCAGTTATCATCACAAATTACAAAAGTTATAGGCTGCCAAAAAAATAAAATCCACATACCTATACAGAATACGAAGTTATTATTTATCATTAATAATTACTTATTTTTATTGCCATCTTGATTTTATATAGTTAGGCTTGAGCTGTTCTCACTTTCAGACTGACAGGTATTTCAGTGTTCACTTCAGAAATTTCAGCAGCCCTCCCACAGTCTTTGCCTTTAGTTTAGAAAAGCAGCCTGAAGTTTACAAAAATACTGGAAAGCTGACTGAAACAAAACTATTCAAAAGCTGCTCCCCTTCATACTGTAGTAACTCAAACCACTCTAGTTCACTACTACCCTAAGCAGCTACAGAGAGTTGTAAATAAACTTGGTAATGAACATACACAGTGTATTTCAGGGCTACAGAGAAGCATAGGTTTCCCAGCTACTGTTTGCTCAGAATATTTTATAAGAGGTTCCCCACACACACCATGAAAACCTTAAAACTAGTACTGATGGAGACTGTTATAAAGGTCTTGAAGAAAGACAAGGTTTGAGTGTTGAACAAGAGAGTCAACAGCTGCTAATTCAGTAGCTGTTCCATCTACAGTAAGTTGGATAGACGAAAAAGTTGAGAGCAGAAAAAGAATACCAACTGAGCACTCAAGGCTGGGTGGAGCATAGGAAACAGTATAGGAAGAAGTGTCAGCAATATACGCAAGACAAACCTTGCAGAGAGTCATAAAGGTAAGTATTAATGTCTTTCTTCTCTGGCACAGAAATTAACAGGTTACTCCTACACAAGAAAGTAACTTCCATCATCTCAAGGCAAAAAAAAYAGAAGTTCTAAGAAGGCATTTTATTGGATTCATCATTGCTCTTATCCGGTATTCTTTTTTAGACACAGGCATTTAGTGAATACACACATCAGATCCTACAACTTCTACTCCTCTAGTAAATGAGCTACATCTCATAAAAAAGCCACTATCCTTTAATTGAATTTGGGTAAATTAAAACCAGAAGCAGCCTCATCTATGTGCAACTACCATCAAAAACTAGACTCCAAAACTGAGATAGACTCAAGAAAAAGACAATCTCACCCTATTTCAGAATTGTTCATGTTCAGTGTTGTACTTGCTCTGATCAACACTGAATTCAGGTGGGAATACTATTAGCCACCTCTAGAATCGGAGAGTACTTCTAAAAAATCGGTCTCTCCTAGGTGCTTCATTTGATCCCTACTATATTCCCCAAATCCTTTGTTCTAATGCCTTTCCTATACAACTTTAAGTCTAAGCATTAGTATTACCCCCATGATGCAGCAGTAATTGAGTGGTATCGTAAGACTCTTACAGAGCCATACCTCTCAAAAGGGCTTCCAAAAAATCACAAGGTGTTATTTTATTTGAACTCAGGATGTGAAGAAGGGTAATGTAATTAAGTCTATATACTCATAGGAGCTACGCTACTGGGGGGACTAGAGAAAGCAGAGATGCAATTTTTTTTTTTTTTTTTTTTTTGCATCCACCCATAACCCGGTTTAATCAAGAAGTTATGTGAACAAATAATACAGCACTGCACAACAATATAAGAATTCACTATATTTCAGATAATCTTGTATGTAAAAAACCCGTGTAAAAAATATAATTCTTATCTGAAGTGTAAATTAAAAAATTCAACAAGTGAGTACCTAAGTCAATATACTGAAACAGACAATCAGAGAGAGAGGAAAAAAAAAAAATCTTGCTTTCCAACAGTGACTGGTCACTTTGCACTGTCAGACAAACCAAGATCCACCCTGCAGAAAAATAAGCTTCAAAACAGAATGCTAGATTTGTTTCATTTCAGAAGGTTCCTGCACCATTAGATTCTTCCCTAAAGAAGAGACTTCATTGTTACAGCAATTAGTATTCCTCCACCCCAGCAAAACGCAAGCAAAGGAAAAAAAAAAAAAAAAGCTATGAAAGGGTAATCTAGCCATTTCGCAGCTTTGCCTCCTTACTCCACCCAGTCTCTTCTCTGCTCAATGGCTGCACACAGCATCCATAAATATGGTCAAATCAAAAGAAACGCAGAAAAATGAGATCCCTGAAAACAAGCTAGAAATTTGCAACAAATCCTTCTGTTTAAAAATATTTTCTTTGTTTAGTTCCTCTAACAGAATTTTCCTATTTTCCAAAATGACTCTAAGGGCAAATAGCATTTTGGAAGGAGACCCTCCCTCTTCCAAAAGCGAGCTGAATGCTGCACAATCATTTATTAAATGATCATTACTGAACATAGGTTCTTTAACCCCCACCATCCAACACTATATAAACAATACTGTCCATAAGAATGTACACTTGAAGAATCCCCAGATAAATATATAATTCAACCAGGTCAATATACCCAAACATTTATTTACAGTAAAACAGTGTTTATTGAAGATTTTTAATTTAGCTTCAATAACCTTCCACCATCCCCCAGTTAGGTAATTCATTATGAATTGACTTGACCTGCAACAACCAAGCCCTCTGCTGCAGCATTATTAGCAGAGAAATTTTACCAGTACTATGGCAAAGAAAGGGAAGATGTCACATTACTATTGGTACTAAAGGTCAAATTTAATTACATCCACCCTWAACAGCAACAACAACAACAAAAAAAAATCTCACACCCACAAAACTGAGTAATCCTAAACTTTATATGGGAGGCACCACTCCCACCCCCCACCTCCATCAAAAGCTCTGCCTGCATATAACCTCCTGCCTAAACAAAAACTCAAACGGCAGCAATAAAGAGAGCGTTTTAGGAAACTCAATTGCCATTAAAAGGTTTTCAGGGAAACTCCATGCGACCGTGGACAACGAGGCAGCGATATGACCCCAAGAAGGAGAGATCAGACCTCCCTCCCCCGTTTTCACTGCAGCTGGTCCTGAAGGTCTGAGCCACCTCCTACCAACGCTCTCCCTGCTCGATCACTGCAGGAAAACAGGGTGGATGGGAAACCCATTCTTAAAATAACAGCGCTTGCTCTCCCCCGTGCTATCCGTTCTTGTTTTGTTTGCCGTGCTGCAGCTGATTCCGGAGATCTGGGCCACCTCCTGAAAAGCAGCTGCCTTGCCCTCAAAGARGGCAGGGGAGACGGGAAGAACAGCAGAAGCCTCGACAGGAAATCTGGAGAAAGGATGTTCGGTGTCCTCGCAGGTACCGAGGCCAGGATCCCCGCCCTAGGATTTTCTTTTTCCCTTTTTTTTTTTTTTTTGTCTGGCCCATCGCCTCCTCCCCGGTATCTTGCTAAGTCACCAGAAGAAACGAGCGGCCTAAGCCGGGCGGGGGGAGGCGCGGAGGCCGGGCAGGCAAAGCCAGCGCCCGGGCGCGGGGCTCGGCGCTGCGCTCGCCACCCCCCCGCCCCCCGATCCCTGTTTTCCTGCTAAGTCACCCGAGCGCGGCCGGCGCTGCCCCCCGGGCGGGGAGGCCGGCGGGG
>NW_020449497.1:819147-877516 GCF_003343035.1 Apteryx rowi | reverse complement strand
GCCGCGGCCCCGCCGTACCGGGCCGGGCCGGGCGCTGTGACTCCCTGTAAGTGTCTGCGCCCGGCTTCACGCGCGCCCCGCAGCCCCCGCCCCCGCCCGTCACGGGGACAGCGCTCCTCTCCCCTCGCACTTTAATTAACGATAAAGCCGCGTTAACGGCGCTGGTAAGGCGGCACGTACCAGTGACGAGGCCGCCGGTGACGGAGCTGGGGGGGAGGGAAGGCGCCGCGAGCAGCGGGGCAGCGCCGGGCCGGCGCGGGCGGAGCAGGCCGCGGGGCCGCGCGCCGCGCTGTAAGGAAGCGGCGGGAGCCGGCGAGGCCGCGCGGGGACACTCGAGGCACCTGCTGCCCCTTTTGCTCTAACCGAACTGGTGCAGCCGCCACGGGGGGGAAAAAAAACCCACCCAAAATCTCAAAGCCGAGCTGTGCCGCTGCTTTTTGGTTGCGGTTGCGTTTGATCTCCCCACACAGATTCCCCGGCGTGGCGTGCTCTGGCTTGCGAGGAACCCGCTCCCCATACAGCACTGTTTTTAGTGAGTAGCCTTGCCCCGCACACCTGGGGTCACCAGATTTGAAGGAGGCACGCATGTCATTCGTGACATTTACCTTTGTGCGAGCGGAGATCGAGGAGCTCGGCTTCCCCCAGCGCGTCTCGCCGCTGCAGAGTCACAACAGAGCAATGTGAAAAAATCATACTTTGCACTTGGAATAGAATGTTTTACCCAAGAGTTTCGTAGCCTTCTACAAACCCTGGTTCATTAAATCTCAAAATATCCTCGTGTTACTATATCAGTGTTCCTGATGGTAAACTGAGGCGTAGACCATTGATAATCTAATCCACATACTTACAACAAGTGACTAACTGAAGAGCAGACAGACCCACAGGGAAATTAACTGCCAGTTCCCTTAATTGCCATGTGACAACACGTGATTAGGCAACTGGATACATCAGAAGCCAAATTCTCCCCTCAGTTTTTGCTTTTGCAGCCCTTATGGACTTCAGTGATTTGTGTGAGCATCAGCGAGAGCAGTCCTTACCCAGGTGCTTTGCAAGATATTCAGTGTTTGGTGAATGACGGAGTTGAGCTGACTGTAGACCCAACCGGTATAACTGCCTCATCGCGGTATATCCAGATGCAAAGCAGAAAGAGTCCTGTTGTTACAGGAAACAGTTACACGTGTCACTATCAAAGACTGGTGACCAAAGTCACCTCTAATGTTGGCAGGCATAACAGCATAATTACACCAGCCTCATGCAAGGCTTAATGTGAGCCATAAAGTTTTCTAAAGTGTTGATTTGGGAAAATATTTCACATGTAAAATTGGCAAAAATATGGCAAAAACTTTAAGAAACTTCAAGGGACATTGAAAATTTCATAATCAAACGCTGTATAGTTTTATCTGTTTCTATTGCAAGTAACAACTGAGATTACTAATATCTGAAATTTATAAGAGGAATCTTTATTTGTTTACTAAGGGCATTTGACAGTGCTTTCTGTCAACTTCACTGTTGTGCTATGGCTTATGGTCAGTCACTTACTGTTTTGTTTATGTGGGTATTTTATATAGCCTTGGGCAAGAGAAGACTACTTAAACCCAATACAGAATGCAAAACTGATAAACGCATCCAGGACAAATGTTGAGTATGAACCTCCCTTTAACTAATCTTTTTAATTGACTAGATTACAAGTTTGGGATCCATTTAAGCCTTGAAGTCTTCTTACAGTTTACACCCAGAGGTGATGATAAGACAAATATTCCCAAATGCATTGATGACTTCCAAAATGGACCAAAAGCATAAAGTAATTAAATTTCAATGTATTTTTAATAGAATTAATGATGATATAAACAGCTGGATAAATCAATAAGGCAAATTTCTAGTGAGGAGACAACAGTTCCTAACTTAATAAGACAAATTGCAGTGTGGATCTGATCCTTTTCTCCATTTCTGCTCTTCATACAGCTAAAGTAGGACTATTTTGTATTGTTACACATTTTTGAATAATTAGTAATGCTTGCATTTGGCACATCTAGGCTTGCAATCATAGCACTGCAGATCAGAGTTCAGGGGTATTAAGAAATGGACATGTTTAGAGCTTGTTTTATAAATACTTCCATTACTCTCAGATGAAAATACTTTCGCAGAAAAAAATATTAACTACAACTGAGGCCTCAGTAGCACAATGATGTTCATGTGCACATATCCACACATCTACATGGAGCTTCATTACTTGCAAAGAAAGATTTAATTACAGAATGGGCCTACCAGTATTATAAAGTGATTTAGATGTCAAACTGGCACTTAGTCAACATTTTCATATTGTTTTTATCTATAACACTCAATAACATTTTATACATTTAAATAAATGCAAACATTTAAATAAAACTTTTTGTTGCTTACTCTTCTAGCATCTTCCTTTTCACTTAACTTGATTCTCCTTTATACCAAGGCCTTTCTCTACTAGTTTCATAGAAGAAAGGAGTGCAAATATAATTTGCACTTACGAGTACCTTTACTGAATAGATTTATAAAGAAGAATAAAACTCTTTGATTCCCAAAATTTTATTTTGGGGGTCTAATGCAGTAGTAAGATGCTGCAACATTTGGTGTGCAAACAGAAGTGAAAATATTGCTATCCAGAAATAAACCAGCAGCCCTGATTTTTATTAATGAATTTTATTTTATGAAAATGCATGAGTAATAGGTATTTTGATTTAAAAAGCAAACCAGTTTACTTACACTTAAATCTTGTCCCTAAGCGGCAAGATGCTGTCTCTGTACGTTCCAAGAATTTTGTCATAGTTACACTATAGCAGGCAGATCAGGGCTGTCTTTGTGGCAGTGCTGTGCATTAAGTACTTGGTGCAGGCTTTCTATATTTTAAATACAATATTTGCCCAAGCAGTTTAGACTTTCAGGGCCAAACAGAGATCCAGTGTAAACTGATACATCTTCAGTGTTGGTTGTTGAGAAGTTCTCTGCTTGCATTTAGCCTTAATTTATTGCTGTGTCAACTTCCCCTTCTTCCTTCTTTTCTCATTCAGTATTTTTGATATTTCTGTTGCATTTTCTTTTTATTGTTGTGTTGAATGCAAATTTGTTAATAAAATAATAAAAAAAAAGAAATAGAGCTGTATGTGTCAGTATCCCATACCAAATTTTCAAGAATGTGTTCTGATGCTTTACAAGAAAGAGAATTGGATCAGACCGTACCATTTTTATTTTCCACCCAGTATWTCTAAACTCCTGTGCTGACTGCTGTGGTAGAGATACATGCCTGGATCTCATTTAAGGCAAACGTCAGTGGGAAAAATCAGCGTGAAAAACACAGTGGGTCAAAATTGTAAATCTGCATTATCCTTAGTGCCACTTAGATATACAGAAAAATAATACATGCCCARCTGAAAGTTATTACTCTCCATAATCTAAATCATAAAGGGTATTAGCCATTGTTCAGTTTTAACCTCTGAAATTGTTCTTTGGCGATTATACTTTTAATTTTTAAACATACTAAACAAATTTTCTTATCTTTTAAGAGGCCTACAGTCACTGGCTCAAGTTTTGTGATGTGCTGTTTATAACTGGACAGGCCTGGAAGTGGCTTAGTACCTTCCACTCCTATTTTAAGGTAAAGGATATTAGCCCTTTTCATATTCCAGCTAATTATACATTAAAATATTCACAGGTATATTATTGTGCATGTAGCTTACGTCCGTATCTAGTAAGCCTGTCTAGTCTCTGCAGTTTGGCTATAATGATACAGTGAGAGACCATGTCAAAAGCGTTGCTAAAGCCAAGGTAAGCAACATCCAGTACTCTCCCCTTATCCACAGAGCCAATCGTCTCACTGCAGAATATCATGTTAGTTGGGCACAATTCGCCCTGGTAAAGTGTGCTGGCTGCTCCCAGTCATCTCGTTGTTTCATGTGCCTGAACGTGACCTCCGGCAGGATTTGCTCCATAGTCTGTCAGGGAACTGAGAGCAGGCCAGCTGACCTGTAATTCTCTATAAGTGTCCATTATATTAATTGCAAGCAGTGAATAGGATATCTGCAAAAAGAGAGATTGAAATTTAGGATAAGACTTTAAAATGGTAAGCCAAAATTTGCTCTATTTCCATTTGTTTGCAAAGAATGCGGAAGATTAAAAGGCAAAATTGCACTGAAGTTTCTCAGAATTAGTATATCAAATATTTTGGAATGCATACTCCCGGTAATGGTAGCATTTACCCAAGAATCTCAATCCATTTCACAGAGATTAATGAATTTCTCCAACATTTTTATGAGGTAAGTATTTTATTCTCCTTTTATAGCTGGAGTATCAGAGACGCCAGAAGTCTAAGTGATCTTGAAATAAAAGTCAGCAGAAGAGTTGGATATTAATCCACGCAATCCTTGTGCCTGGTGATGTGTTCTTGGTATAGGCTGCACTTCTTTTAAATAATGTGGTATTAAGCTTTTTTTTGTCCTTCGTTGTAATATCATCATTTGATTTTGGGATGAAAAAAAATCTCAACTCCTAATACAGCTGAACTGTGAGGAATTTTAGAACAGGATTCAAATATTTTTCTTGATTGCTACAGTATATTTTGATAATAGACTAAAACATTCCCTCAGATAACCTCAGTTGGGATGTAGAACAAATTGCGTAGCTCGTTCCAATTACAGCTTCAAATTTTTCTTCATGGTATTCCTAAAGTAAATGTTTATGAATTGCACAGCCACGCTTCAGAGTGAGCTGTGCTTTTTCAGTGTATTTTTTACCATGCAGGATAGCACACACAGCCGTATTTACTACACTGGAGATTATATATTTCAAAATATTGCATCAAATATTGAGGAGCATCTTACTGCAGGCATTCTTTCTCCTAAACATTGAAAAGTTCATTTATTGATTATTCACACATTGTCTATGAATGAATGTTGTGGTTAATAGTCTGCCTGCATACACGTTTGCCTAGCAAAACAGCTATAGTGACTATGCCACTGTAACCGACTCACTCACATGCTCTAAGTCCTTCCCAGGGCCTGAACTGCAAAGAATATGAGCTGTTTCAGCTGCAGAGCTTTGGAAAATGGAAAGTCTGCACAAAAATGCCTCCACAAATTTGAACTGAAAGATCAACTGAGCTTTAGGTTGGGGATGAATTCCGGTGACACAAATGTTGTCATAACTAGATGCCTAAGTACATAGCAAAGAAAAATTAACTTTTAGCTGTGTCTTGCCATTCAATTTAATGAGTCAATGGGTATGTTTACCTGTGTCATTAACCCTGTCATTGGAATATATCACATGAAGTATTTTCTCATCTTTTTGTTCACTAGTAAATAGTGACCTTGTAGTTCAAGCAAGGCTTGTTTCTAAAACTGCAAAATTTTCCACTGTATTGTTTTTATAGATGGAACTATATGCAAAAGTTTCTGTCATGGTATTTTTTGAATTCCCACATCACTTGGGATTTATCTTAAGACATACAATGAGAAAATGACTCTTTTTGCAACCAAAATATAGACAAAATACCAATTGTGGGAAAATTTTATGTTCCCAATGCAAAGCATAACACAAAAGAATTCAGATTTATTTTTTAGTGTATATTCAGATTTTAGAAATCCTACTTCCAGTACAAATGTGGCCTGTGCTGTATATTATCAACGTATGCAAGAGGACAGTCTGTGACTGCAGCCCTCTCTACCCAACCTTTCCTAATAGCATTAAAAAGAAGAGCAGATAAACAAATCTGGGCTAACATTTCAATATTGAGAGTTTTGGCCATAGGCAAAGTCTTCACCCGTCAGTAGAATTTTTTACTGAAGTGAGCCCTTTTTCGAATTAATAAACAATGTGAAGTGATGGAATTTTCAGCAAGTTTTCCATTCCTACTGCTAGGAGTTCGCATCCATATATCTATTCCATATTGGTTATTAACCAAACTGGTCATCATGCATAGGTTATAAATAGTTTGTGCTAGTTACAATGACTGTCTGTCTGTCTTCACCTTGATTGAGTGGTCTGTATTACTATGGATATTATTTTCAAATGGATCCTTTTTTTAAATGCACGTGTTAGTTCAGCAACTACTTTTCCTAGAGCCAAAGGATGAAGGTCCAGGTACAAGTATCATTTCATCAGCTTATCAGTTTTATTTTTACTGGCTGTACTCTGACAGAGGACCTTATATAAACTTTAATGTTCACCTTTGAAGTACAGCTTTATCGACAGCTGTAAGTCTGTCTCACTTGTTGAGTCACAATTTATCTACTGCTTCTTTTGCATTTTAGCAAGGGTATGATCAAATTCTACTGTGTCTCAAGTTCGACCTCCTTTGTCCCAGTACAGTGATATATTGAAAGTTTCTTTCTTCGTGATGCTATGAGAACAAGTATTGGATATAATGACTTTGAGAAAGTTTTTAATRTTATAGTATTAATTGCAGACATTTATTGTCATACATGAACATGTTTTCCATTCCCAAAGTTATAAAAATCATATAAAAATTAAATTTATTTAAAGGATATGTATACTTAATTTTGAAACTTTTATTTCATGTTTTCAGCAAATTGTTCCATATACCTTCAGAATGGTTTTATGAATTAAAGTTAAGGCTCTATCAGTAACATGTAAATTCCAATTAAAAGTATAGTAAAGCAATGCAGAGATAATAAAAGATCTAATTTTCAATCTAATTGGGCATGCACTTTTGCGTGCAAAATATGCACACAGTTATCATGCTAATGTAGAGGTATACTATAGTTGAACATGCAGTTTAGGTTATCATAGCCTCCTGTACCTAATTAGAATAATTTGTGTGCATAAGTACCTGATTTGCATAGAAAACTGCTTCAGATTCACATGCAGATRTTTTAAATCAGATAAATCATTCATCAAACTTATTTCTAACCATATTGCAGCTGAAATTAAGCAAAATTCAACTTCGTTCAAATACAAGCCTTTGTTGTACTTCAGCTTCACTTTTTCCATTTGCACCTATACATTTAGCAATCACACTTTAGTATGAAATGAAAGAAAACAACTGTGCAAACTGTTAGAAGGAATGATACAAGGGTGCTTCACAAGTTTGTGTATCAAAGTAAAAATAGCAACTATAACAGCTAAGACTTTGTCAGTATGAGTGCTGGGGAGGACAAGAGTCCAAAGCATATTAGTACTAGTATTAAAGGAGGGGAGCACAAACTAACATTAATGCATTCTTAATCCATAGTTATCCCAGATTTGGATTAAACTGCCTTCTGGAGTTTTTTAAAGGCCCTTTTCCTATTGAAGTGTTTACCTTTGGTCATACTGTTTCTCCTTTTAATGGGTTCAGATTTAAAAAAAACAGACTGGGATACACTTTTCTGCTGAGTGCATCAGTGGAATCACTGCTGAGTCAGAAACATAGTTAAAAACAAAGCAAATATGTTGCTTCTTTAAATTTTTAACCTACATTGCTAATTATAGTAATGTGCGATCATTATTACTGCTGCCGCTCTCCCGACCCCCTTCCAAATTCATTTTCCTTTTCTCTTGAAATGGTAAAGCACTACTGGCAACATTAAATGACATTGCTTGCATTTTATATGATCATCATACAGCAAAGGGTAGTTTCATTACACATAACCTAATATTGGAAGATGTTCTCACGTTATTTTTCATACTTTTACAAATTTGTTTGTTTATATATAATCCATAGAAATCTGAAATTGTCTTTAAGTTAAGAGTTTCTTTCTTCTAAATTATTTTCAGCCATACATTTTGGTTTGTTACTGCAGAATCACCAGAAACTCTAAATTTTAAAGTTCTGCTTCTAAAGTAAAAATCTGTTATTGGAGTTACTCTAAAACAATAGGGAAATATGGGCTCTGCCCTGAGGAAACTGCAGCATTTTAAACACAACTTTAACATTGCAAGTATCTTTATTTAGTTGATCCATGAAAGTTAGAGACAGAAGTTACTCATAACCTAATTTTCATTCTAGATATGAGAAATGAAAAAAGCTAAAATAAAGATAAAAACAGTTGTCTCAAGGATATTTTGCTTCTATTTTAGTATTTTTAGTTGTGGTAAGATATATAAGTAAACTGTAACTTGTGGCTGCTATAAAGGAAACTTATCAACAGTAATTGACTTTTTGGAATAATTACATATATTGTTGACATAACATCTTATTGTTCTAGTCAGAAGCAACAGTAAGCTGAGCGGCCTCGAAGACCGAGTTGCTTCTCCAAAAGGATGCTCAACTTGCAGCTGAGGTTATTAACAAGGTAACAGAGGAGATTTATAATATATAGGTTAAGGTATGTAGGAAACCTGGTCAGTAGCTACTTGAAGGAAAATTTTTAATCCTACATGTCTTGTCAACAAAAGTATCTTCCTAAACATGAATATTCATCCCTTAAAAATGAAGGGAAAATGAATGCCCTTTTCTTGACGTGCAATCTGTTTAACTAACGCACCTATTCCAGACTTTAATAAACTGATAATCTAGTACCCTATTAGAATCAGCAACATTTCACAAAAAATCAGAGCTATTCAGAAGCTATTGCTTTGGCAAAGCAGAATTGTAAATATTTTACTGAGTCTTCATTTTAAAAATTTAGACTATTTAGTATTACAAGCAAACTCAAGCTCTCTTTTAGATGGGAAAATTCCTAACTTTTCTTCCTCAGATATTTATATAAGTGTCTTCTCCTTCTATCATGAATGTTACTGGCCTAACTAGAAGGTTTAGGAATTAAAATATATGTGTTCTAAGATTGCTGTCACCTTAAAAGAAAATGGCCTAGGTGGACAATTTTTCATTCTAATCAACATTTGTAGGAATATTGCAGATTCCTGTCTGCCAGGAGGTAGGTGGTTCATAATACCTTATGATTCACATACGTAAGAATTTACCATGCACAACCCATGGACAGATACTCACACGCCCTAATCAAATTATGTGTTTGACACATTCTTAAAATGAAACTTTCTGAATGCAATTATACTCGTTAGCTATGCTGTGATTCAGTATTATGCTAGCTACAAATTAAATGCTTCAGTGGAATTTGGCTGTTCTTCATTGTGTATTCATAAGGAAATAGTAGTAACCTTAGTTTGCCTTTTTACCACTGTTTTTCCTCTGGAGAACAGCTCTGATTAATATTATATTATCTAAAATGGGTGCTGAAGAAGGACCACTTAGGGACACTGGCTGTCATAGTAGGTATTTTCTAGTAATTGCACTGAAAATTGTAAATGGAAGAAAAAATCTGAAACTTTTAAACTTTTGTCAAACAAGAAATATATGGAGAGAAATGAAAGTGGGGAAGAGTGCTTGCTGTTACTCTTGGGATGCTATACTACTAAGATGAGAAATAGGAATATAAGGGCTTATTATAAATAAAAAGGCTATGGAGGCAATTCAAGTTGGCTGCCTGGGAGAAACTGAGATAGGGATAAAAAAATGTTGAAGTCTATTAGAGAAATGTTTCTCCTAAGGCAACAAGGGGAATTATTAGCTTATGTTTATTGTAATAGCATTTTCCTCTAGACATATTTCCCAGCATTCTTACCAAAGAACAAACTGGGGTGGAGGAACAAGAAAAAAGACTTTCGGTTGCATTCATCTGAATTTGAAAATCTAGATAAAGGAGAAACATTTTACTAGTTGCATAAATTGTCTGAGATTTTATTGAAAATGGGATCGTGGTTTAATAGCATTGTGAAGAAAGTGAAGTTTACTCCCTTGCTGCATCGTTTATGGTCTCAGGCTTTAGACAGAAAGGTGCTTTGGACTTCTTTAAGTAAATGTCAATTTTACTAGGCTTTTTAGATTTATTTGTGTCAAGTGTAAACCTGAGTGTACCTTACCCATGTGGAAGTTCAGGGTCAAAAGTTGTGACAGAGGCAATAAAATGACTTCATTCTGTTGTATACAAGTAAGAAACTAATTATGAAACTAAAATTCTGAATACTGAAGAAAAAAATAGTAGAAAGAGGGAACATATGTTCATATTTGGAGATGTTACAAATGATTAATATTGATATAATGCCATGTTGTTCTGTGCTTTGTTCTCTCAATACCTCATCTTCTTTTAGGCAAATCATTTAATCTCTTTTGAAAACTTTTTCAAAAATTTAAAAATGCTTTATTAATTCATGTTTATGAAATTTGTTTATATCTATGCTTTTAATAAGTGTCACTACAAAAGTAATATTAACAAGCACTGGAAATTTTCTCTTTTGAAATCAGTAGCAAAACTGACTGTGAAAGAATTAATCATTATCTAACTGGTCTGTAATTCAAATTTTATATCAGAAAGTCGAAGTGAATTCATACTCTCTTGGCTCAAGTGCTTTCTCAGACAGTTCCAAGTATAATTTAGTGCCCTCATTAACATATTATTTCTATATATATCATTAGGAATAAGATAAATTTCAGGATGTAGTGTTTTTAGGTGAAGTTAGAAAACATTTAATTAAAAATGCCTTGGATTCAAATAAAGGATGAGTTGTCCCTGCATCTCTATTATATTTTTTTGTATTCATTACAAATAAGAAACTCTAAGCAAATTTCATTAAGTTAACTTATGTTACCCAAAAAATTTAGAAAGATTGAGCCCTATGGTTTTAAGAGCTCTGTATGAAAAAAGGGGGTAGAACTTTATCTGAAGATAAAAAGTTAGCATCCAACCCTGGCATAAGTTATGCAGGCAAAACTTCCATTGGTTTCCATTACAGCCACGCTGAAATAGCTAAGATCATAGGTAGGTAATAGTACTTGCTATTGCATAGTTTCATAATTCAATAGATTGAGAGAGATAGGTATAGCGGTCTCAGAACACTGATTTCTTGGGTGCTCACCCACTATTTTACATCCTTTTTGTTTATCCAGTAATGGATATACAACTTGGAAACAAGAAGTGAGACTAGAATTATAAAAATTACAATTGTGAGGTTTAATTTGTTAACATTTTAATGCATACTGAAATCTTTGGTTAGAGATTGCTTTAATAAATAACAACAGTTCATATTTGGGATTAAAAATAAATTTTAATTGAGACACGTTTACTAATTCTTAAAAAAAAGGGGAATGAACTCCTTTTGGATTCATCTACAGAATCCCAGTAGTTTTCATTTTGGCCTGAAGAATTTTCGGCCTGAAGAATTTTCTCTGTCCCCATTTTCAGGCTTCATTGTGTTATCTGTATTCACTTCTTTATTTTGTATGGCAGCTTTTTCATTATTAAACAGGCTCCATGAAGGATCTGCTAGGTTAGAACGTTTTTGTCATTTTACAGCACAAGGCGATACAAAGTCTCTCCTAAGCTTTCTGATGTAGTGATAAAGCACAAGATTTATTGATGTAAAATGTATCTAACACATCCAATCTGTAGTTCTCTTCTGAAATGTTATATTTACAGAGCTACTCTCAACTTTCTGTTTCGAAAACAAACAAGCAAACAATTTGCCCCTTCTAAGGATTTGTTCAGAAGAATGTAAAACAGCCAAAGATCCTGACAAGTCAGCAGAGACTGAGAATTACGTAAATAAGAAGTTTGGGTTGCTAAGTTGTTTCTCCTGGTAGCAATATTTCTTAGGACTCTGGGTGTTTGTTCAAAAGAGTTTTTAAGATCTGTGTAGGTGAAGGCTAAGAATTCATCAGACAGATGATAGCACAACAGAAAGAAATACCCTTTTTTCCTTACTGAGTTGGTAACATAACCTTAATAAAAAAAGTGAATTCAGTGTTTGTGGGGGGCAACTGATTGGCATATTATGACAGAATAATTAAGTTTGATAAGGCTGTTAAAAAGAAATTGAACAGGAACAACTGATATGGACTTTAACATTTTTAGCTGTAATAGATCAACAGTCAGTTCTGTAAAATTCACCTTTGTGCAGCCACCTACACATCTGTAGGAACAGGCGTTTACACAGCTGGTAAACAGCACTCTTAAGAGCTTGATTCTGAAGCAAGAATACATACAACTGCCTCAGTCATTTGTTGCAGAGGCTGTTGCAGAAGCAGACAGAAAGGAGTTAAGCAGCACAGAAACTGTGAAGAGTTACTTTGGTGGGTTCAAAAGAGAAAGTAAATTATGAGGAAAAAACGTGAATCATTTAGGAAAAGTCATTTGAATTTCAGAGGGCTTGATCTACTGAATTCTGCCTTCTCGATCTACTGCCTTGTCTGTCTCTTGGCGCTGAGGAAATTTTCACCTTTCATTTTCATGTGAGCACAACTGGGCTCTGTGTGCTAGAAACCCAGCATACCTTTAAGAAACATTCTTTGAATGTAGAGAAATACCTGCAGGCAGTCCCAGCAACATAGCTTTTATTTTAATTTGAGAGAAAAAGACCAAGCACTGAAAACTGGGATGATCACATTTTCTTGTCCAAAAATCAGATAATAAGTCTTAAATGTCTGAGAAGAAATGTTCATGGGAAAATAGCTTATCTTGAACCTAAGACATCAGTCTTCAGAAGGTATAACCTGCTAGGCTGTTGCATGTTCACTATTAGGTACTTCGTACAAACTATCTTTTTTAGTTCAGGGTATTTTTCCCACAAGAGAATCTTTCTATGCTCCAAGTTAATTATGTTTCTCTCCTCTTGAGTTTCTTTACTACCTAGAAATTTAAGCTAATGCAATCTATTTTAGGTTTTTCAAAAGTGCTTAGTGCTGCGAAATCTATGTGCTAATCTAAAAAGATGATAAATATCTGGATACAGGGAGGTAGGAGGACAGCTAGGGATCATCCTAGTTTCCACAGACTGTAGTATCTTTCGGCTGGCTTAAATAATTGTCCTGAAGTAGTACAGCACTATGCTATGTCGAATGTGTACATTTTAATGAGGTGAGTTAATCTCTATATTCTAGGAAAAGACCTTGATAGCATTATCTGTCGTTGCTTATGGTACTGTATGTATTAGAGTGTCCAGAGTTATTCTTGGATTGCCAGACCAGTTAAACAAACACAAGCTTTTAAAGGAAACTAAAATTTAGCTCCATACAAGTTACTAATCAGTGTCTGCAATGAGTATCAGAAAGAAGAAATGACACTGAGTTTGCAGCAGGGACTAAAACAAAGAACAGAGTGGGTAGTATTGGGACTAACCTGATAAGGTCCTAAGGAGCAACGACTCATGGGCTTTTGTGAGCTGCTGGGGCTCAGCAGCACTCAGCTCCCACTTGGGTCAATGTTAGCAGTGACAGCTAAATAACAGGAAAAGGACCCTACACTTTACTAAAATAATGCCAAATGTCAAGGTTTTGTAACAATTCCCCTGCCCCACAATTACTGTCGTCATTGTCCGCAGCAGCAAGTCGTCAAAGCCTGTTAGCGAACAGCAACACGTATTCCACTGACACATAAGATGGGGGAAATAAAACACCAACGGTGCTAAATGTCATGCTTGGAAATGGCAGTAGTACTTGTTCAGCAGCCCTTTACCAGTTGAAGATTAAAAAATAATGTGGGTCCTTACCGAGGGGATGCATCACCAGTCAGAAAAGTGGAAAGCGCTTTCAGATCAAAAAGAGCTGAACCAGCTGAATGCGTTGGAAGGATCTCCATGCCAATGAGCTGTTACCTAATAACTTGGCAGCTCAATCTCTGGGAGATATAGAGTCAGAGACCGCAAGAGAGCTTCTTGTAGCCTGGTGTTTGGACACTGGAAGCTGAAAATCAACAAGATCGCTGGATTTTTTAAGTGTTTTTAGTATTAGGAGTCCAGTGTGTCTGTGAGCTGTGAGACATGAAGGGGAGCAAAGTGAAGCCATGCATGGCTGTAAAGCCAGAACRGAGGAGTGGGGTCAAATAAGCAAAAGTCCCTCTATGTAAACTATGATCAGCAGGGGCTCCATATTCAGTAGTAAAGAGAAACTGCTACCAAGAGCAGTGTACTTCATGGGATGTGCCCTTCTGAAGATGATGGAAACACAGAGAAGTTAGTGGGTACGCTAAAAGCAAAATTTACTCCAGTGTCTTTTTGTCCCCACTTTACAACAGAGAGCACTGGTATGACTGGAGAGGCACTGGCATGCTGGTTGCAAAGCAAGGTCATGCTGCTAGGCAGGAAGCGGCTTCTGGAGAACAGGGAAATTATTTCAGTGGCTGGGAGTGTTTGTGGTTGGTGTGTGGATTCCTGACTCACCTACAAATTCTTACAAAGATTGGCAGTAATTTTATTGATAGAAGTTTGCCAAGTAATGCAAAGTAAACACTTCTCAAAGATAGTCAAAGATGATGATGGTCAGGGTGATAACAGCTCCCTGAAAAGTAATAAGAGTTTCCTGATATCCTCTTCAGCGTGGGTGCAGGAAAATGAGGTATCCAACTGAGAGAAGAACAGATTTAACATGAAGACAGCAACTTTACTAATTTAACATTCCTCTCTTTATGAGTATCTAAAATATTTTCTTYCTCCTTTAAACCATAGAGAGGTACTCTTCCTATAATTTTAAGGCTATAGAGAAAAGTGAGAAAAAAGCTACAAATGATGAGTGGGTTAATTCCGGGAAAGTTCAGAGACGTGGAAGCACGTAGTTGCTGTATTTCTAAAAAGGTATCAGCACTTTGTCTAAATGTATGCTTCTGAATATACCTGAACTGAATATTGCCAGCGAGTTAAAATATTAACATTTTGTCTCAGCTATTGCCATGTTGTTCACAGCACTAACACTCTGAAACAACATCTAAAACAGGAATAAAAGGGAGACTTAAAATGACAGGTCAGTAGTAGAATTTGCCTGACCATGTTCCTTCCTTTTCTTTCCTTTCTTTTCTAATACTTTTATCAGGGATGATAGAGTATAAACTTCTAATAACTTATCAATGCAAATGTATGCATCTATTAATATATTATTAAAAGTATACACCATGTGGTATATATGTGTGTGTATATATAAATAATACAGCATAGATACATACATTCATGCCTACAGAACTGCCAAAAGCACAAGCTGAATTTGCCATGCAGATTCAGAAAATGGAACAGAATTACTCTCATATGAAAAGACTTTTTCAGGATTAACCACATCTGCTACTTCAATGTAATATCGCTTTGCCATTTTTCAGTGCATATTTTCAGCTAATAACATCTTTTCTCTGCTAAACTAATCCTATGAACACTTCCCTGGTGCTGTAGTTATTTGAACTGAGCTATTTATCTTGTGGTTTCACATTAAATTTTAACTGCTCTAAGCCAGCACTTGCTGCTGAAAGAAATGCTACCACCTTCTGCAGTTCCTAATCTCTGTTTCTGTCCCCATGCTGTTCCCTCCCTTTTGTCAGAAGAAACATTTGTGTGATGAATGGATTGGAGAACTGATCTGAGATAAACATGATCAAACTGGATCCATTTCCTGATGCGGTTCATCATGTAGCCACATGAAAACTTCGGGACAAATAAAAGGGCTGCGTCAGAGTAGAAATGAATGGATGGAGAAGCATGGGGCTGCTTCTCTCACCACCAGTGCCAAATTATACTGGTTTAAACCTCAGTATTAGATCCACAGTATACTTTTCTCCAGCATTCACATACAATGAAAAGAGAAAAACAAGTTCTGTAATCCCCACTTCGATAAATCAAATATTTCTATTAACTTCAATTAAACTATGGCTTCTTAAGAAATCTGGAGATCCACACCCTGGAATACTTTTCCTGTTGCTGGCCTGATTCAGTTTTTATTAAGTTTACAGGAAGTCCTCCATTAAAGTCCACTGGAGCAGACCCTTTAGGGGGCAAATGTATCTTTGGTTTATATTAATGAGGTTATACCAAGAGTGAATATATATTCCAATCAGTGATCTAAGTTTTGTACAATGATTGCAATTAATAAAGAACATTATTTTCAAAACATTTTTAATGGACGTAAGAGCTCGGCATTAGCTGCTTATTATATTCCAAGACCAAGTTAAAAAAATCATGAAACATCATCATAGTACGTTAGTAATTGGGGAAAAAAATCAGTTTAAAGCATTAAAAAGAGAAAAAACTGAAATATATGGGGGAAATTTACAGAGGACTTTACATATTCTAGAGATGCATTTCTTCTTTCCTAAAGAAATATAGAGGTCAAATCCTCAGTAATTTTTTGAATTCAGTGGTAGAATTCCACCAGATAATGATTTAGTCTTGGGGTTCATTTTCAACGTAATTAATACACGTTTACAAAACTTACACCTTCTGAACAGCATAGAGGCTTTGATGTTTAGAAAAAAAAAGGACACATGTTTGTTTCTGTTTATTTTTCAGCTGTTTTTCATCAGTTTCCCAATCTGGTTCATCACATGGCCACTTTAATACCTGTGCTGCCAGAGGGAAGAGAATAAATCATCAGAGATGAAAGTGGGGAAGGAGAGTGCTGGTTTTGGTGGCAGTGCCAGCACCATCTTAACTGCCATCCGACTGTATCCGAAGTTTAGTTAGGTTTGGGATCCGTGCTCCACTTACCAGTTGCTATTGGTATGCGAGGACTGGAGTTCCTCTACCTGTCCACCCCGTATGCGCTCCCCCTTTCGTGGGCTCTGCGATTTCACCAACTGTTAGCGGTCTTTGGGAGGGAGTCTGTGGCTGCTTCCTGTCCGTACAACCTCACCTTCCCCAACAGGGGAGCTCTTTCCTCATCTTTTAGGGAAAGATGGACTTTTAGGGAAAGACCATAGCCTGAATTCATACTTCTAAACGCCAGTTACTCCTGGCTGAATCCGTGCGTGTAATAATTGCAGATTATTGTGTTTCTTATTGGAAAACAGACAAATATTGTAGTTGATTCTGTCATCAGTAAAATACCAAGCATTTTCTGTAATTTTTTGATTTTTATACTCAGTTGTTCTAGGATCCCAACACCATTTCTGAGCTTTAAGTAACAGATCTTGTAAAATCCCTAAGAAAAATTTGTGTTTCAAAAATTTCCATGTTATGGATGAGAAAACTGAAACTAAGTACTTTCCATCTGAAAATTCTAGCAGAAAGCCACAGTGAGTCAATGGCAAAGTTGGGAAGAGAACCCAAAATCTAACTTTCATTACTTTGTTGAGGATGTCTTAATATTTGGAGTAGGTGAGAATTTACCCAGACCTGAGGGAAGAAAGTCTGAAAATATGAATGGCGTATATCCAGAAAGCCTAAAATTTCAGTACTTATTTACTTTTTTCTTTAAGATCTTACAGTAATAAAATTAATTCATAGACTAACTTACAATGTTACACTGCRTGACACTGATAGTACTCCAGAACTCTTTGCTGACATATATTTGCGTGCTTGAGTCTTCATTTTCCACTGCCTTGACTCTTGTGCAGTAATTTACATATCAGCAAAATGAATATAAAAAAAATGCTAAATCAAAATTGTGGCCTTTCTCACTGAGATTTTGCAAGTGCTAATAATAACACAGGGTGCAAGGCAAGTGGAGAATCTACCCTTCAGGCATGTGTCTGATATCACATTCTTGTCCCTTTCTTTGTTTTGATGTTATTCTTAATTTATATTAGCATTTTTACTAGTTAAAAATAGGCACCAAACTACAGCATTCAAAAATTGTTGGGAAATTCATCAACTAATACAAATTGTAAGCTGGAGTGTTGAAAATCATAGAAGCAGGACAGGATGGAACGGGGGAAGGGAACTTGGAAGAATTTAAAGAACTTGGAGGAGAAGGAGACAAGCTAATTTTATTCTCATTTAGCAATTAAAGGAGGAGTCTATCTTTATCCTTAATAGCAGACGATCAGAGGAAAGTACGGAGAGGAGGGGTCATGGGTTGGGTGTCTCTTTGTCAGCATGCAGGTTACAACGAAAAAGATGAACAGAGCAAAAAGGTTACGGTCAGTATCCGCAATAAAGAAGCGACTGAGCAGGTTGGCAGTCAGCTAGTCAGATATTCTGCAGCCCTCGCATTAGCCAGGTGGCCAGTTCCCCACTTAGGCTGCCAAGCGAGTTGATCATCAGCTAGGAGCCAGACAGAATGCCAGGTGGTCAGATCCATCACTGCGTATCCAATTAACCATGACACTGGTTCACAGCCAAGCGCCACGGCAGCTACGAAGCAGGGAGAGGGAGCATCTCTGTGCCACCAGTCCCATCCCTATGTCAGGTCCAGCTGCCTTTGATTTTTCTATAAAGCTTGATTTTTTGAGTCCTTGCTTTGAGTTTTTTTGTTTTTACTAAACAATCTGTCTAAATCTTTTGGGTGTCTCTGCTATTCTTCTCCAGCAGCAGTTCTTCTGTGCCGAAGAACAGTACTGGGCCATACTGTAAATGACGGGTCTATCCGTACTAGAAATAAACTGCCCAGTTCATTTAATTTCTGAACTTTGATCGAGTATTAACCCAGAGTTAAGGGACTGCTGGCCTATGTCTGGTACAGGATATCATGGCACAGTTGAATCTCACCTGATTGTACCTGAATTACTTGGCATGAAACAATCCTTTACCCAGGCCTCATCAAGAACTTTAGATATAAAGTCAGTTTTTGAACTCGGCTTTTCATATTGTTTTCATCTTTGATAAGGCCAATTGTCATTTAAAGGCTTTTTAACTTCAATGGATTTTGTAGGGTGTTCTTGATTACACGCATATTACTTAAGGGCTCTGTTTTTTTTTCTCTGTTGAAATCTGTCACAAAATTGCCGTAGATTTAAATGGAAGTATGAAATTCAATATATGTTGTAATTATGTGGGTATAATAATGCATTTACTAAGAAAGCATTGGAAGAGAATCAGAATTTAGGGGACAGGATGGCCCAGTGAAGCTGATGGTTTAAATCACATTGGTGACTGTCCTGTGATCCCTACACGAAATGCACYTGTTATTTATTGGCCCCATATTTGTGTGCCATAGGAGTGGAGCCAAAAATTGAAAATGTTTGGACTTGAAGACTTTTCCAGTCCCTGGAAGAAGTCCCATCAGGTTGAAACATGTCAGTGGAGAAAATTTCTGTCAATGTTGCGTGCATATTGTGAATAAATAGAGGTCTTCAATTTGTAGCCTCTTATATAAGCGTTAAGATACTTCAGAAATGGGGGGAAGGGGAGTACTTAAAAATGCAGCCCTCTCTGAGAGCCCTCTCAGAGTCCGCAAATAGAAAGTTCCGCCTTTAGATTGGCGGTTAAGGCACTCCTGAATGAAACAATCYGACTGGCCAGAAGTGAGATAACAGTTTATAGGAATAGGGCTATATATAGCCTGAAAGATAGAGCAGTTTGAGCTGCAGTAACCAGTGACTCATGAGCAGCTCAGGAAGGATGCACTCAAGCTACAGTCTGGTCTAAAACCTCAGAACTGTTGCTGCAGTTGAGATGAATGAAAGACTCCCAGCTGCGAACTAGCGTCAGGCTTCTGTGGCTGTACCTGGGCAGCTGGAATGAGTAATGTTTAGAACTCTGTTCCACATGGCAGCTATTAGATTTGTCACATCTGACTGCTTCGTTGTACTAATACAAGAATATAAATGTAAGAACAATTGGCTGTGGGAGGCAGAGATACCCTCTTGTTTAGGAAGAGATGGCGGTTTTCTCGCCTAACATGAAATAAAAAAAATCAGTGCGCTTTTTCAGTCTCTCTCAGAGACTTGATTTGGTTAAATCATGTAATACTTCCCTGTATTAGTTTTCTCAGTGATAAGACAGGAATAACAGTTTTGATGCATAACACCATAAAATTAGCAAGCTATCCGAGTATTTTTGGATGGAAGAGTTAGTAACTCATTTATTAGAGACCTGACTTGACTCAGAGAAGCCCTGTGACCTTGAGTTAGCCTCTGTCTTCAGTTTCCATAGTGGCAAAATGGAGCTAACAATGCTTAATTATCTACTTTATCCACTAAATAGGGTTACGGCTAGGGACATTATGACCATTTAATTACTCTTTGTAATGAGCTCTGAAAATAAGTGACTAAGAACCGGTATTGTTAGAGTAAATCACATAGCTTCTGGATAAACTTTGGGAAAGTAGGATGCAAAGGCTGATTGCTTTTGGAGGGTTAACAAGCAGATGCAAATGCAAATGCAGAGGCAGTGTGTCACTCTTGGCTCTGCAGTTAGCGCTCCCTCCGCGTCCAGTGACTGCGCTGGCGGAGCTGCGCTGTCTCTCATGGAAACGAATGCCTCCTTGCTTCTTGCGAAAGGGTGCAGTCTAGCGATTGCTGAGCGTGATGCCAAGCTCCTTGCATCATCCGATCTCCTCCCCCTCTCTCCACCGCAGCTGTGATAGTAACAATTATGCTGGGAGGAGTGTGTCTWTCTGTGGTATTTCTACCCATTTCATCCCTCTCAGACAATCACACGGAGGTGGGGTTTCTGTCTTGCTTACGTGTCTGTATTTTTAAATAAGCCTCTAGTGTGTTGCTGCTCTGCAGTCAACATGCCAGCCGACTGTCTCTGCACTGTACCGTGTACAGCGCAGCATCTGCATCCGACAGTAACAACTTGTGGCTTGCAAAGTGCATGCAGCTTTGCAAAGACGCCGAGCAGCTCGGGGCAGGGCCTCCAGTATACCCAGGCGCCCTGTGCCCCGTTCACCTCCGAGCGACCCACGGTTCAGTGCTCCCTCCTCCCTGACTTTGACTGATCCTGTGGCTGTGCTCAGGAAGGGAGGAGATGTTCTGTCAGCGCAAGGGAAGTCAAGAGATAGAAAGGGCTTTATTAGGTCAAATTTTCGCTCATCAGTCGCAGGACACAGACTCCCAATAGAGGGCGTAATAATTACTGAACTGATACACTGCCAGTGTTCTTCATAAACACGAGAGCCTCGTTATATACGTGAATTACATCTTTTACAAATACGTGTTTCTGCAGCTAGACCACCAAATCTAAGGACATCTGTAATCCTGTGGAAGAAATTCAGTACTTCACAGTACTCTTCCAAAATCGTTTAGCTCTGGTTAGCACACACATGACAAGCAGAGCATTTTTAGTCCCTGATATTCTGATTCATTTTGAAAAACAACTTAAAATAACCAATTGCTGCATGCTGAATAGGTCCAGAAATGTTTCAGTGTCTTTGTCTTTTCTTCAAATCTAAAGAAAAAGAGGTTTTATGCTTTTTTTCTTATGTTTTAATGTAACTCCTATTTGAATGATACCATCATTCTGGACCAGAAGGAAAATGTTTTCATGACAGCTTCCTAAGTGCAGTTAATTCATGTAATAGTAGTAGTATGCATGGATTAAGTCAATGCCCAGTCAAAAAAAGAAAAAAAGAACAATGATCAGCTTTATGCATTTCAAAACAAAAAGTCCAAGACAGGTCCTTACCTCAGAGAGTTCTTTGCCATTTAAGTAAGTCTTCAGTCTCTACTGATATTTTTTACCAGCATCATTAGTTTTATCTATGCAGTATTTGCATTTGTTCATTTTAATTTTAAAAGATCTGATGAAGAACATATAAAAAAAGAACCAAATGAAAATGAGTTCGAAGGTATAATCGCAAGGGTATTATCACTTTATCATTAATGTAATCTTGGGCTTTTTTGTCAACAATCTCACATTCTCCGATGCCAATTCAAAAGCTTCCCTAGGAACATAGAACTGGAATGGACTGTCTGTATTTGAGTCCAGTCAGCCCTCACAGGTGATCATATAATCCTGTTCACAGATGTATGTAACGCTATAGAGTTTTTTTKGGGGGGGGTTACCACAAGAAGATTAGTCTTCTACCCTGTAGAAGACTGCTCCAAAACCTCTTTTCTCTGATGTTTCAGAATCCTGACTGCAGGCATCTGAGTATCTCCTGGATAGGCAATAGGGTTTGAGGATACTTTGCAAGACTTTTTAAGAGTAAAACTAACTATTTCCTTTGACTACAGGTGAGCATTACTAAAGTCATGCTAATTTCAGTGTGCATTTCACATGTTACACCATATGTGTTTCCAAGGGTGTAGCCAGCAAATTCAGATTTCCTTGCACAAGCCCGTGCGTTGCCCTCTGACAGCCACGTATCCATTATCTCCCACGATAGACATACCATCGCACGCAATATGACCGCTAATGCAGCGGGTGCAGATATGCACGCCTGGCAGTGTGCTAATAAAAGACCTGATGAAATACAGAAAGCCCCTGCCAGTCACCATAAGCAATGTTGCCCCGAGGAAATGAAAAATTCCTTGTCTGTTTTACACCCATGTGCTTTGCAGATTAGAATATGGCTCTAGGTATTTAGGTGCTTTAAGCCTGACTGTAAGTTTTTTTTCCACTATAATAACGAAGTGGAACCAAATGGTCCATTTTCTAGTATGCCACAAGGCTGATTAAATAGGAGGCTGGGAGGGGGTTTTTAGAGGCAGCATTTAGCTTTGGGTATTCTTTTGTTTGTTTGTTATTTTTTGACACTGGGGGAGAAGATTACAAAGCCTGAAACGAATATAAATAGTTTCCTGATTAAAAAAGAAATGGAGAAGAGAACTTAATTTAAACCTTGCCCTGAGGAGCTGGCCTCTGAAAGCCAACAATGTGGACTAGTGTAGTAGAACTGCAAAGAGTAACTCCTCACCAAAAGAAAATGAAATTCTTCTAGTTGGTTTTGCTTCAAGATGTTCTTCTAGCCTATTTGTTGTGCTGTTACTAACATAGTAATACTAAGAATTAGGAAACTATTTATAACAATAGCGCCTACATAGCTCTTTTCARCTTCAAAATACTTTCTTAGCATCAAATAAATTATTTTTGCAACACTCTTGAAATGGAAGAGTAAACATAATAATTTTACTAGTAGTTTTTGTCTGGGAAACATTAGTAAATGCATCCTCCCAGTACACCTGAGAATAGGCAAGCTCCCTACCCATGAATGAGTAATGTGTGGAGATACATATCAGTTCATATACACAAACACGGTCCTCTCTTGAGGAGCTTGCAGTGCAAAGCCCTGATCTCRTCACGGTACCTCGTCAGGGCTCCCGTGTCTTCCCAGAGTCCCCTTGACCTCACTGAGTTCTCCTCTCCGCTGCACAATTCTGACTGTGGAGTCAGTTGTAGAGTCATGGCCTAGAAAGTTAAATAGACAGTACAGTACAGAAAGCAAAACCAAGGTGAAGGTGTGGAGGAGTACAGCTCCAGACTACCGGAGTAAGCATCCTGGTGAGAGAAGGAATGAGGGAGATAGATAGGGAAAAGAGTGCAGCTCAGAATTGCTGAAGGAAGAGAACTAAACTTCCGTAGAGAAAGGAAGGACAGAAGAAAATACAAGTAGGTGATTTGAATGATGAAAAAGAGAGTGAATTTATTAGCAAAGATGACAAATTTGGGTGGGGGTAAAAAAAAAATGTTATATTTGGGGTATTTGGGGTGGACCCTAGTAATGGACCATGTTGTTGGGAGAGCTAAGAGAATGCAGGCTGTAATATGACTGTACAAGGACCCCCCCCTCCTTTGGGCAGGTGAGGAGCTGGGAAATAGCAGCAATCACTACTGAAGCATTTAAAATTTAAATTATAATGTGAAGTTACTTCAGGTCCTATGTTTTGTATTTAAATTACAATGTGACTCAAGAACTTAAACTCTTTGGGGTAAGAACTGTTACCTCTGCTATGTCACACAACACTAGAAGTCCCAACCCATTTTGAGGGTCCTGGATTTATTTATAGCATTAACATTAAATAATAAATGTAATAACACTGATATAATGTTTAATCCCTTTAGGACTTACATGGGAGGGAATCACAGATGTCTGCATTTATAGCTGAGTAGAACAAGGTACAGTAAGGTATTGCAGCAAGTTGTTGTCCTGACAAGTCAGGGGTGGAACACTGGCCTCCTGCTTCTCAGCTCCCACATCGTAACCTCCGGACAAGCTTTCCCTATCCATCTGATCACAGAGTTTGTTCTGGATTATGGCAGAGTGTCGGACAAAGCATAATGGAAAAGCTGTTCCATGCTGCAAGTGACAAACCCCACAGCATTTTGCATTTATTTTTGTTGCATTTGAAGGCATGGACTGGGTAATCTAATAGGTCTTTTATGTCTTATCTTGTATTGTTTCTAGCACGATTGTTTAGTGAGCATGACTCCTTTAGGCATTATTGATGAAAACCRTTTGATGAAAACCATTTGAAAATGAAACCTTAACAGGCTTCTTCTTAAGAACTGTGAAAGCATAGATGATGCTTACAGCAAATCTAGGGCTACATTCCCAGCTGGCACAGATAGGCTGTTTACATTGCCTAAGTTACACTAATTGAGAATCTAGTCCACTAAACGTATCCTGTAGCTTAAATTTTCTTTATCTAAGATTTTACATATGAACTAGAAATAGTATATTTCTGTATATTTTATATATTCTATATATTTATATAATATATTCTGTATATTATATGTATTTCTGAATAATTCAGTTCAAATAGGTAGAAATACAGTGAAGCAGTTTGGAAATATTGGTGGAAAATAGTACACCTTTACTTATACCTATCTTTATTTACAGACCTGTGCAACCATAAATAAGTAACATCCAGATGTATGTGTTTACATCAAGATTGCATCTGATATCTTTTAATTAACAGGCAAGAAATATCCCCTGTCTCTACAGGGGATCTACCCTCTCTCTCTACCCTCTGCATTAGGTATTGTGGAGTTTTTCTTGAATCGCTAATTAATATAGATTTTTTATGTATTGAAAACAGGGCTGAAAATGGACTTAGCAAAAAATGACCTGTGCTTGGTGTRTTCATCTTTGTATTTTAGTGATTGCCGTACAAAATGATTTCATCATGTACTATACTTTGACATCTCTGCTAAAAAGTCCAAAACTGGAGTCATGTTAAGGAGTGTTACAAGTCCAACGTCAGATAGAAATGGGGCAGTTTGCGTATCAGCTAGTCTCACTGCTCCTGGCTATAGACAGCGCTATTAATCTCCCACTTCCCTGAGGTTTGAACGGAGGCTGACTACCTGGCGCTAGAGCTAACTTGCTTTCCTGGGTAAAATGCAGTATTGTGATTTGCCATTTTACGAGCAATAATGTATCTGAATCTTGAGCTACATCCATAAATCAGCCTGGCAACGTTAAAATCGTGGGAAGTACACCATCTTATCTGAGCTGAGAATCTGGCTCCAAATCACCATCTCCTGTCTCTTTATTTGCATTACTATATTTAACTATTAACACATTGTTCATCAGCTTGTCATCTCTGGATTTTTTTGAATGTTTCCAAATTAGGATAGCCCTAAATTAATCAATGTGTGCAACAAACAAGTACAAGGAGGAGAGATGAATTTTTTATCTGGCATCTAAATAAACATATTTTAAGGAACATGAGGAACATGGTCAAGTAAACGTCTCTAAAAGAATGAGAGAGGTCAACATCAGGAAGAATACTTTTTTTTAATGACCAGGTACAGATTCTCCATTGTATTGCACCTCGTGCAGTCCCTTGATTAGAGAAAAGTGAGCTGAAAGCCTGMCAGACAAGGATGGTGGAATTTTTAGTCACATCACAAAGGTACAGAGCAGTGAAGGGCTTTACAGACAGTAAATGGTAACACTTACATGTATGCTTTGCATACATTTGCATCCAGCTCTATATTGTAGGTGTACCAAACATTATTTTGTTTAAGAAGATTCATTGCATGAATCAGATCAGAGAAAACAATTTTATGGATATGAAATAGCATGCGGCCAGTACCTTAAAACCTTTCAAGAATTATTTTAAAACAATCTATTCCCTCAAATCCAGAGAAACATCTAAAAGAGGGTTATTACATATCCTTTTAGGAAGTTGGATCTCAGGAAAAGACAATTTGGACTTAAACTGATGGCCGAGCCATAATGCAGCCTGTAAAAATAGAATGTGGGTGTTTCAATTCTAAATTACTTTTTAATTTTTTTTTGCCTTTATGATTGATATCCATTTGATTCCTCCTTTCAGGTGGTTGTATCACAGCTTCACAGTATTTTTGCATTCACATATTATATATATATATGTGATTTTTATATATATATATATTCATATTTAAATATATGTAAGTATAAAAGTATACATTTATATATATACACACACGTGCGCACACATGCACAGTTAAATCTAGTTTTACAGCACTTTGGGGAAGATGGGGATAACTCTGACCTAATTTTTCACTGAAGTGATTAGTAGTTATATGTGCCTCAAACTGAGATGCATTGAAAGGTGCAGTCTTTTTAAAGTTTCACCTCTGATAATCAAGCTTCTTTGAGAAGTCTGTAGTTAAACGCTCAAAAATAGGTGCTTTAACAGTCACTATGTAATTTCTGAATATTTAGGTCAGTGTTTTTCTAATTTTTCATTTTTAGCTTTTGAGACAGAAGCTGGTCCACGTAGTTTATCCATTATGAACTCACTTCTTTTTCCGCTAAAGTAAATACGAATTCTGCCATTAATTTTGGTGACCAGGATCTTTTTGTAAAGGTTTTCTTTTTAATTATTACAAAGATCTGTTTCCTCTGATCTGGGGGACATGTTTGCAGAATGGATAGTGTTTCCATGATGCCAGCGTTCTGATCGGAAACGTGGATGCTGCTTCGTTAACATGCTCGCTGATGTTCAGGCTTGCGCATCTTTTGCTAAACTCAAGAAAACCTTGCAAGTCTCGAGGGTCGGTTAGGAGAGACTGAGCGGAGCATGCCTRTAGTTCCTACAGGGGGGTAAACAGAGGGCTAACGAAGGGACTTTTGATTCTCAGAATTGTTTGAGTGCTATAATTTCTTTTTTCTTGATCTGTTCACGTGTACCTTTTGCTGTAGGTTTAACTGAAAGCGTTAGCATCTAATCTTCATGCGAAGCTCTTGTGTCACCGTGGCCTGCAGCGCAAACACGAGCTTGTGCGTTGTCTGAGCTTCACCAGAAGCCATCTGCTGCTTCCGTGGGATGGGGGAGTATCACCGGGATGGGTTTCCTGGGAGGCGTTACGGGAGCGGTGGTCCCGCCGGCTTGATGGAACAGCAGGTGCGGCAGCGGGTCTGTTCACGCTGCGCTGCGGGGCGGTCCAGCCCTCCCAGCCTCTCCGCTCCGGCTCTCGAGGCAGCGCCGCGCCGGGCCCCGCCGTGGGGCGTGCGTGGGGCGTGCGTGGGGCGTGCGTGGGGCGTGCGGTCAGGCAGCAGCACAGGACAGGCCGTTCAGCACGGCTGCGATGGGGGACTCGTGCTGAGAGCTGCCGCGGAACGGCATGTCCTTTCTGGGCCCTAGGACTTTCCGTGGGCAAGCCCCGAGAACAGCAGAATTGGAATGAGAAATTTAGGTTTAACTACAGAGCAGATTTTTAGTTGATATACAGAACTGTAGCCTTTATCSCCAGCATTGACAGCTATTATTCAATGTATTGCGACAGAATAGCATCTGGAGACAGCATACCTGGGGAAACTGTAGAGAACCCTTTTAATCTTTTAAGGATCATCCAGGATTTATGCAGCTAACTAAAACGACAAAACCTTATTTAGGGTTAAATGCTTTCTATTCACAGTGTAACTAATCTAGTGCTTTTTATTTTCCACTTTTTTTAGGAATTAGAGAGGAACAAATACGGATATGGGATTCTCAGATTAGAGGTTCCTGTGACTTTCCTTTTCAAAGTGAGAGAAATATCTCTATTTGTTTTATAAGCTATTATTAAAAAACCTCCAAAATATCTGGAGAATCACTGCTGTTAGGGTGCTGCAGGTCATCTGCCATTTTGGGTAGCACTGAAACACTTCAAAGCTCCAGCTGGAGGAGGTCAGCAGTCTTAACGCTGCAAAGCCACCCGCTTGAGCTCTGATGTGTTCAGATCTCCTGTTCCCAAGTTGCTGTGCAACCTGCAGAAGGACACCGTTATATGACATCAGTAGCACTTCTTCAGATTCTCTTTCAAGTTTAAACGTAGCAAATTTCATTGCTGCCATTGCTGTTTTGGGTTTTAGGGCTGATCTATACATTGTTTCCATACAAGTCCACTTACTTTGTTTAGTTAGGAGTGTTTTTTTACTGAAATAGCTATGCCAGTATAAGCCCAAAACAGATTAGGTTTTCCGGTATTACCTCTTTCCCCTTCCTTTTCTGCCATATCAACCATATCTGGACTTGGGGATTTGCTCAGCTTTAACAATCCCATTATAATTACAGCAATGCAATTTGCCTGTAGACAAGCTCCTAATGTCATTTGCAGTGATTACACCTGTATTAAAATTGCAGTATTGGTTCGGAACAATCTAATTATTTTAAATAATGATTTTAAATAATTGTAAAACAAATTGGTCATCCTTTTTAATAAAACTGTTTCAAATATTTTTTCTTCAAATACTTTTTTTTCTCCTTCTTGATGTATCGATATTATGAGGCCTCCCATTATTCTATCTAAATGACTGTCAAGCGCCAAACCCAGCTTACTTCAGTGCTACAAGTATATTGTGCTCTTCTCTGGCTAAGCAGAGATGTAATTGATCTGCTCTGAGCTGCTGCGAAAGATCTGCTTGATATTCGCTCTTTCCTGGAGCGCGAGGAGCGTCGAGCTGCCGCCTGGCTGTTCACAGCAGAGCGAATTGAACGGCCGGTAAGCCRACTGGCTGTCTCAGGGCGATTCGGGAACCCACGACGTCGCCACAACGCAATCTGAAAGCTGACCTTGCATCAGTATCCTCCTGCCCTGGCTTGGAGCCCCTTTTATGAGCTCTGCTTTTAGAGGATACTGTTCTTCGAGATAAAGAGCTTCTAATGAAATGGTTTGATATAAGGTCAATTGGATAATTAAATGGGTTTGTATTTTAGGTTTAAGAAGCATGTTGAAAAATTGTGCTATTACTTYTACAGTTGGAAATACCTCCTCTTGATTTAGGACATTTTGTGTAGTTGTGACTCTGGGCACATTTTGATCAGTCAGAATCGGATTTGGAATTTTAGACCTCGAGGCATCAGTTGTCTGGACGGAAAGACAGCTCAGAAACGTCTTTATATGGGCTGTCCATGGGAGGGAGACAGTGAGCTATGCCATAGGTGTGAAGAAAGGTACTTTTGTCCTTAAAAAATAACATCAGTTTAGCTGGTGATAGCTCAGGAACATTTTGCAGAATGCCTTGGAGATTATGCATTCTTCTTCTACTTAGAAATGAGCACATGGCACAGGAAATGATCCTTACTATCAGGAGAGCAGCAAAATTGAGAACATATCAGTTGCTATCAGATTTATAAAGGAATCACCAAAAAAATCCAGGCATTTCTCGTACAGCATGCTTGAAAGAAACATGAGACTTGAGCAAATGAGACCCTTGCATTCAGCATCTGAAAATATTATTGCTACTTGGTATGCTCAGATTTATCCTGTCTTCTTTAAACATTTTCTAATGCCAAACAAATGCTGTTTGGGTTTGTGTATTTAGACTAATAGTGACATCCAGTGGCTGATCAACCTAACCACAGGAATAATAACAATCATTTCAAATGGAGCATCCAGAAATGGTGAGCTTATGTTGATTTAGATCATATGGAGTTTGTGGTTAATACATGTAATATTTCCCTTTCAAGATTTTGTGGCCGGCAAAACTTGTCACCTTTGCACTTCTGCTCTTCGGGAAATATGGCAGTGAAACTTGGACAGTGTCTGAAGGAGGCAGGTTGTCCTATGGTGGTAGGCAGCTTTTGACACAAATTGACACCTGGTTTAAAGTCTTATCTTGTCTTTCTAAATGAGTCTTACTAAGGTCCTACCCACACTGGACACCAGTGGAGCCCTGTATTGATAGACGGCTATTTGTTGCAGAGTATAACTTTTAAGAGCAAAAAATGGAGGGATATGTTTGGGTCAAATGCTTGGTAGGTTTGAATAGCTCTAGTTCAAGTGAAGTCAGTAACTGGGAATGAAAATCATTTCTCTTTGGATTTCTGGTTCTTTTCAGGATAGCTATTTATTAAGTGTCAGTTAGGAATTTTTTATATCTCCTAGTTTGCGTAAGGAACAAGTCAGACTAAAGATGCTTAATGCCCGCTCTTTGGGGGAGCGTGACACTGAAGTGTTGTGAATCCCTACCAATAGCTACTGCAAAGCTCAAAAAGAGTGACCTCCTCAGCGCGGGAGGCAAGGCCGGCTACGGGGCTGCGTGCCGCTGTGAGCCCAACCCGGTTCAGTAATCTGTTAACGAAAGCGGTGGCCCATTCCAGGCACCGGGTGGGCACTGAGCAATGCGTAGGGCTGCAACAACAGTACTGGTTTTAAATGGGAAAGATTATTTCACRGGCTTATGCATCCCCCAAAACCTTTAAAAGGAAACTGTGTTAAGAAAATGTGACCAATAGAATTAGTAGTGCAATGTCATAAACAGGCCTAGGGTTTCTCTGTGCCTGTAAAGCATCTGATTAGTGTTTATGCACAGTGGGAGTTTTTATTTATTATTGAGGTAGCTGTCCTGGGGCCCAAAGACAGAAATTGGACGAACCTTTGTGAACGATGGTTTCTGCAGCCGTGGGTGCATCGCAAGTGAAGAATCTCTTGCTGGTTCGAGACGATTGCAACACTCTTTCTGATTGTAAAATGAAATTATAGGGTCGAAGTTTGGCATTTGCTAAACCAACCATCCTTTTATCTTGCTGCTTAGTTTCTTGAGAGTTGATTTGCATATTCTTTCCCACAGCGATCTGCAGGTTAAAGGAGATTTTAATGATGTGCCACTCAAAGAGCTTTAAGACATTAAATATAGTAATAATACTGTGTTCCAGCTACTGAACAAGGTATTTTAGAGAAACCTAGCACAAAAACTGTGATGTATTCCAGAAGTCTTCTACTATTAAGCATACAAATAGCTTGATAGAATAAATGGTTGCTTCCATCATGAACGGAACTAATTTTAGACAGGAGTGCCTAATGTGCCTGTCAGTACTTCAAAGTGAATGATTAAAGATAAAAATAGATTTATTATGTTTTCACTTGTATGGTGCCTCAGATCTGCAAGAAATATGGTATCTGCTTGCTGAAAACACCTGTGTAAGGCTACCCTAATATATTCTGAAAAAGATTTCACGGTGTCTATTTAGCATAACTAATTGCATTGTCACAATTGTAAATGTTTCCAGCACTTGGTTACAATTGCAAGAAGCACCTTGTAAATTTATTTTGATTTTACTGTGGTTAACTTAAAAGTGCCAGGTGAAGTAAATCACATTTTGTGATATACTTTTTCTTCTAAGAGACTGCCAGTAGACTGCACACATGCTGAGAAATCTGTTTTAAGAACAACTTGAACACTGATGCTGTCTTTTTTTGTTTATAATGTTCATAGCAAAATTGTAGTGGCATTGCCATTTCTCTTTCTTCAAATGCGGCTTTGATTCTGGAGGCCTGGTTCTCCTCCCRTTGGTACGCTGCAGTAATTCTGCTGGACCCTTGGCATTGCGTCATGGAAACTAGCGTAAGTGAAACTTTGTGCTAAAGGCACGTGACGTGTGGACCAGTGTTTGATCATCTTGCTTAGTTGTAACAGACATTTGAAACACAACTGTATTTCCACACCACGAGCATCTCAATAGCACAGACTTTCCTTCATTTATTTAGACTAGACTTTCTTACAGAAAGGTGCATGAGATACTTATTTCAAAAGTACATATTAATGAACTTAAAAAGAAGCTTAACTTCATGTGCTGGAAATAGAAAGGAAATAGGATTTTTTTTTCCTCAAACCTTCTCTTTATTTATTTTATTTACACTAACATTATTTACTATACAACTTAATTTGTGTTGACAGTATCTATTTACCAAGCATTTTTATTCTAAAATAACTCTATTTCACTTACCTCCATCTTGTGGCTTAATTCCTAAAAAATACTCCCAGAAATATAAAGATTTTTTTTCATAGTGCCAATAATTTAAAAATATTACCAGAATAGTACTGGAAGTTTTAAACATGTGCATTTGTAAATAATATACTCTTCACAAGCCTGAAGCATGCCTCTGGCAGCCCCATTCTGAACATCTTCAAGATTTAGCAAGAAATCTTTTGCACAAAACCTGAAAAAGAAATAGCTCCATCACACCTTCTCACAGGGCCAAATGATATCACTCTTTTTATGGGCACATAATTTATCCAAAGAGCACTGAAGAGTTAACAGATCTTGTATTTAAGTGCTTAATTAGCAACCAAAGAATAAAGTCAGAAAAAATCAGTTCATTATTTGTCATGGATACAGAGTACGTTTCACTTTACTATGTACATTTATATTAAGACTTTACACTTTCAAGGTTCATAGGTCAAGATTAATCAGTTGTGACCTTGGAACACAGCTCTTCTCTTCATGAAGTAAAAGCTGAGTAAGGGAATCTGAAACTAGAGTCCATACGTTTATATATAGCTTGATCTGATTGAACGGTTAAAATGTAATTGAACAGCAAAAATAACATTCCTTTTCAGAGGAAGAATTAAAGACCTTAGGAAAAAGAAAGGTGAAATACGAGTAATTTTTCAGTACAAGTGACATTATGAATGTTATGAATTAATCTCTAACACGACTGAGGTTGACTGTTACAGTGTTCCTTACTTACTATAATTCTTTTTCAAGAGCAACTCCTCCTGCTTAAAATATTCAGCAGCTTATTTGAAAATGGTACAGAAAACAAAATTTAAAAATGTTGGGTGCTTTGGTAGCAAAGGTATTTACTGCCAAAATGAACACGTTTGTTTCATGGCATCTTTATTTATAGAAACCTTTTTTTTAATGTACTTTATATGTTTTATAGTAGCAAAGTAGAATATAACTCAATAATGGAGTGTTGCAGTCACCTTGGCAGTGTTAATCAACATGAAAAATGCTTAAAAAGTAAGCACCAATTTCTCTGTATCTGAACTCCATTCGGACTCTGCAGGAGAGCGAGGCCATTAGAAAGCTGTCTCAGCCTCTTGATCCTGAGTTTATAGATATCCGTGTACATTAAAGCGGAGGAAGAACAGCTTTGATCTGTATCCTGATAGTGATTATTTTTGATAATTATCAAATCAATAATTATTAAAAATAATAAAAATTTAATGATTTTCAGTGTAGATGAACTCTTCCCTTCCATGCTCCCCCTTTTCTTTACACCCAGCAGAACATCCTACATCGCTGTCTCTACCCCGTTGCAGGCAGGAGGGACGCGTATGACAGCGTCTCTCTGAGCTTTGCAGCAATACAGTTTTGCTTCAGAAGGGGAATTCCTCACTCACTATTTCTGGCCGCTTTGAGGTTGTTTTGTGTTACGTATCAGGCCTGACACACCAGACATTCTCGACCTGATAGTTTAGATGATCTTTATTCGTGAATCTGGAAACAAAAAGCCTTTATAGTTCCATGCGTAACATTGGCATGAGAGTCTGTTTTCTGCTTTTGGCCTGGCTGCAAAGACGCTATTCAAATTGTACCCAGCTGTCTTTGCAATCATTTTAAAATTGTCCACTCCACAGTTTAGCAAATCTTTACCTATTTCCACAGATACAGAAGAAATTCAAAAAAAGAAATAGCATTTTTGCTTAGTTATGTAGTTTTCTCTGCCCTGCTCTATTCTACACATCCATTTAAATTTACACATGCCTGCGTAGGAAAGGCATGACTGTTACCATAAAAAATAATTCTTTTGAGCCACAAGCTCTTCCATAGTGCCTTCTGTTTTTATGAGCTTCTCTGCCGAGACTAATCAATATGTAAACCTCAGTGTGTTTGTAACTAGTCTCATCTTTTTGTATTAAAAGTTTTATTCATAGCTTYCAGGTCCCATAATTTCACCACAGCTTTCATTATATTCACCTTTTTCTTAACTCTTGGAGACAARTGTTTTGTTTTGTTTTTTTAATCCTTTTTTGTTTTTTGCGGTTGTTGATAAAAGCTTGCAAATATAACCCAAGTTATCCCTGCAGGCTCAAAGATTAGTAGGGACATTACAGAACCGAAAAGTTTTTAGCAATTTAAAATGAGGTATTATTTTAAAGCTTAGCTCRGATAGTCTTCATCCTGAGTCATGGTTTTGTATTTGCAGCAGTGTATCTAATCTACTGTTCATCCTCTCTGTTATTTTATATTGATGTTCCAACTCGGAGAGGGGAATTAAGAGATATCCTTTCATAATTATTGGTAGTCCTAGAGTATCCCGATTACGATCACCAGTAGCACTGCGCAATCTCCTTCAAAGCGATGCAGAGCACAGAACTGCCTTTGCAAGCTGTGATAGCTGGCAGCACCAACACCGCTGAGGGTGATAGCCAGCACAAGAAGAAGTTTGAAACACAGTTTAATCAGTTCCGTTTTTCACTTCTTACACACTAGCACAATGCCGTGTTGCTTGCTTTCTAATTTTTACATTGATGAGTATTGCTTGAACCCAAATTAATATTTTCACTGTCTTCTTTAAAGTCTACTGAATCATTTATATTTGTATTAAGCTTTAAAATCTTGTTTTTGAAAAAGGAGCACTGACCTTTAGCCTGTATCATTTGGCAGAGTTCCTCTAAGCTAGAGCATCAGTTATTATGGGTAATGAGGTGGAACAATTTATTAATCTGTCATCTCTGAGCAAATGAGTTACATTTGTTTTGAAGCCTTAATGTAGTGGTCATAGGTTAACCATCCTGTAAAATCCCCTCGGCATTTCTTTTCAGGTATGAATAAACTAAGATCTTACTGACTTACCATATATCAAGGAAAATAATGGGTGAAATCCGTAATTAGTGTCAAAACTCTGTGGATTTTCATAGGGTTAATAATTCACTGGTGATTTCAATCCTGCAATTCATTGCATCCGCAAAGTTCTATACTGACTTTAGAGGAGTTCTCTCCAGCACCACAGTTTGCAGGTTCATGATCTAAATTGACAAATATGTTTACCTGTTTTTGACCATACAGCAATCAGTACTTTCAGACATCATATCTATGCTTAAAACAGTTCAATAGYTCTTGATTTTTTTAAAGTATGCTTTTATAACTTTATGTATCTTTAACTTCAACATTTATTGTAATTCACATGAAAGTAATTATGTGGCATTGTCTTGCAGATATTTAGTGTTACTCATCAATTTAGAAATTATCTCAGAAAGAATACAGTTTGGTTCTAACACAGGCTGAATCAATACAATACAATGCAATTCATCCTAATATACATTTAAATATTTATTCTGTGCCCATAAGAATAATGGCTATATAATGTCTGATATCAATCTCTGAAAAGCACAGTTTACCTCAGTCTTATAGCAAATTTGTTCAAAGTATTATTTTCAGTATTTAGTATTTTATGTAAAAGTACACTGACAACCCAGGGTTTGATACCAGCTGTCTTACATGATATTTTTTCCTATTAATTAGCATGAAGAGTTATGTATTTGGAAACCTTTTCACCTCTACAGAAAAAGAGCTTTTAGGGTTACTGCTGATATCATGTGGACAAGGGTAATTCTTACTGCTCTCTTCAGGGCTAATTTTTTCTATTAGCCAATAGATCTAATTGGGTGTTATGAATCTAATCAAAAATCCCTACAAAACCTTTGCAATGACATTGCTGCTTATATTCAAAATGCTTCTGGTCACCTAACTTACATCATAAAAGCTTATAGGTAGAGTTTTTGATGGGTGTAGGGATTATGTACACACAAATTTCTTCAGAAAGAGCTATTCCACATTCTTAGTTAAAGCATGGGAGCTGTTTGTATGTGGGATCAATGAGAAACTGCTACTCCACAGCTAGAATACAATGGCAAGAAATCAGCAAATTTGATTTTGAATCAATTAAATCTTCAGTTAAATCTGTTTGGCAGTTCCATATATATTTGTTCTGTGATATTTTAAGAGCTGCATAGAAACAAAAAATTACCATTTGAAACGTGTAAGTATTTTCAGAGGAAGACAAATATCACTGTGCTTTATTTCTGAATTTCCAATGCTGTCTTTCATCTTCTGTCACACAGACTAGTTGCTTTTTAACATTTGCCACAAGTATGTGCATAAAGAAAATTTCATCATGAAAACACCTGCTCCAAATGTGTTCCGTTGCTCTCAAAGCATGTATAATTTGAACAGTCTGTTATAATCCTGGATTAGCTTCCCTACCAGCAGATGCTCACTTAACTGCTGTATCCATTCTAGACCTTGTGTCCCACATGTTCTTGGCTTGCTGAATCCGCACAGAAGCGTTGTGTCTCCAGCTCTGGGCCTCTAGACATGCATTCCAGATGCAAACAAGTGTCTGATACCACTTCTGGCAGCGGGACTTACACCGTCCAGTTGCTTAGGCACTATCGTTAGTCCTTGCTCTCTAAATCCTTCATAATAGCTTTTGAATACTCTCATAGTCATTTCCAAACTTTGCACTGTCTTCTTTACTGTTTTCTTGGAAACCATGTAACTGTACTAGCAAATTACAATGGAGAATATTAGCAAATTTAAGTGCTAACAGTCCAGATAGCAGACGTGTTGTATAAACCGATGAAAGACAGGAAAATTCTTAATGCAGATCCTTATTTCATTTGTCTTGTGACTCCAAAAATCATTTAAGACTTTGTCTGTGTCTCCTGACCTTCTACTTAACCTAGTTTTCTTTTAGCCTAGAACTGTTCCCATCCCTTTGCCTTTCCCTAAGTCATCTTTTCAGTTGACCACTTGGGTAACTTAATTCCCTTATACAGTGAGCTATTGCAGGAGTATCAGCTTAGCTGGCAGAATGAATTCCATGGGTTATTATGCTACCTAATATCTACAGATATTCTCGTTTGAACAGGTGATTATGCTGTTGCAACCTCTGACTACTCTGTATTTGCCAACCACTGACAGTTTTGTAGGAATCCCAGTTAAAAGCACAGCAAATGATACGGCATAGTTTTACAATCTCACCCACTCTTTTAAAATCAAAATGCACTGTGTAGTTAGAAACTGATACATAAAGCCAAACACTGATCTGTCACATAGTGCAATATAAATCTATAATTCCTTCTTTAGGATTTGCATTTTGGAAAATAAATCTAAAGATCCACTCGTGATTTGATGTATAAACCTTCCTGACTCTTTACTGAGCAGCTGTAACAAGTGAATAACGTCCTTAGACTCCACTTACTATTTTTCCATTTGTTCTTCTGTCTGTGTTCAGATATGCCATGTAAATTTTGGTGCTCTGATGCTTTATTTTTTCTGAGAAGAGGAAGAGCCAAAAAGTCACTGTCTTCCGTTGTACTTGCATCCACCTCTCACCCCGAAGAAACTGAAATATTCAGCAGTCCATCTGCATTCTCTTCTCCATCACGTTTGAAAAGAGTGCAGAGCTAACAGCCCTCCCAGTCCTAACCCTGCAGTTAGAGTGCTCTGTGGGCCCGTATTTCTCACACATGCTGTCATCTGTCTTGTCCACTTGGATGAAGTAGTCCATCTCAGCAGGACTTTTTTTCACGTGCTCTTTCTGAATCTGACGTAGATCCAATGCAGCTGCTCTTTTGCCAAGAATAAGCCACAGCCTGTTTCACAACTGATGTTGCAGTGTCATAAGATTAGTGCTTTACCCACCTGATTGCCAGCAGCGGTGAGTATTCTCGCAGAGCACGCTGCTATTTCTCATTTTGGCAGTCTTCCATACTTACTGTGAACCTATAAAACTGTCTGTGGTGTCCACTGAGATTTCATGTCAGGAATGCCTGTACAGCAAAAACATCCTTTCCATTTCACATCCAAACAAGTAATTTTCTCCCCAGACCATCCCTATCAGAATCCACGTACTCTATCTTACTCCTTTCTAGGCTAAGCCAAACATCTTGGAACTTGAGGTTCTTTCTGATCTTCCCCAGACTGGATCTTGTGGTACTTGCCCAGATTTAGCACAGGCTGTGTATTGCCCCAAGTTTTGGAAAGAAGCTGAAAGAGACAATTTGCAAACTTTCTTGATAATTTGAGTGTGTACCCCCCATCTGCTCTCTGTATATTACATTGACCTTTTTCTGCAGAAAGAGAAATACAGAGCATTCATGCTTTTTGCAAGAATTTTTTTCAGTTGCCAACTATCTGATCAGAATATGTTGTATATGTTGTTATGTCACAACTGAAAGAACAGTGTTTTCATCAATCATTTGAGGGAATTCTTAAAGAGAGCATGTTCCCATATACTAGACAAATTACCATTCTTAGATTTTTTTCATAGGCTTCCCCTTGAATTCATCTAATGCACAGACAAAATTCTCCAAACCCGTAACCTTCCTTTGGCAGAAAACAATTTTATCATTGCGTGCATGGGCTGTCTCTAAGTTCTAACTAAGCTGTTGTTCCTCCTTTAATTGCTCATTGGGCACCTGATCAAAGGTAAACTTTCATAGAAATTAGTCAGCTTTATCCCTGTTAGAGAAGGCAAGATATTTTACTCCATACAAACAAATAATTGGAAACTTCAGCAATTATTTGATTCATCACACATTTCATCTCTTAATATAATTTGGTGTCAGAAGTGATTGATGTGATAGAAACTGGATACCACACTGGATCAGACCACCCGATTCAGTATTCTACCCCTATTTGATTTCTTAAATTGTTTGCTATTTTTCTTATAATGGGAGTACATCTGTTAAAATGCAAGTCCTGAAGCTTCACTGGGAGCAACAAAAACAGTATCACTCTAGTGATTAGAATGGCTACTGAGGATAGAATTCAGTTCTTCAGGAACGTTTTCTGTTCCTGTCTTATTCATTGTACCATTTCCAGCTTCCAAAACAAGTGAACTACAGCACAAGAATCTATTTGTTTACAAGAAGTCCAATTCAACCCTAGTCCAATTCCATCCTGTGCATGGAATAATGTGTACAAAATCCAGGACGCTCATGATTTATACCGCATATACACAAACAAAAAAGTCCGTGTATCTAGAAACTGCAAGTTTTGTTTATGTTCCAAACATGAAGAGGAAAATAACCATGAATCTGAAGAGACCAAAAAATTGAGTTCATTGCTACAGTTAAATGACTAATAAGGTGGGATAATTTATCAGTCCAATGCATTTTACCTAGAATAAAAAAAAAATATTCGTGACAAACTTTACCAGATTAAAGCATGCATGTAAAAAATGCTAGACAACATTGTCCAGTGCAAGCAGATTGGTTAAATCCTGTATACAAGTGCCTGAGTATCTCTGATACTCTGATGAGTACTTGCATTTTATGTATCTAATTCAAATAATGCTGCTTAAATGAAGAGAACCACCTATCATGTTTAGGGCAGAGATACAGTCTAAGTTATGATATTGCTGACACCACTATTGCACCGTGATTAAAATATGGCTTTTGATTAGTAAACAGATGGGTTTTGATCTGCATCATGAGCCTGAATGAATTTGTTGCCAATTCTTGAAGCGATTTGTGTTCTTGGAATCAAACTACCAAACAGTAACAGATGTGAGTACATTGAGCTGTCAAGAGTTTAATGAAGTAAAACCAAGATCACTAACCAGTTTTAGAGAAGGGTTAAGGGGATCCTTTTTTGAAAGCTAATTATTTAGGACAGCACACCTGTCATTAGGCAGCAGAAGATACCAAAAATTAGCCATTGTCTCGCATGAATTCTCGCTGTGCCACATGTGGTTGAAATGATAGACAGAGTTGTAGTTCAGAGTTAATTGAGCTTTCAAACCTGGAGAAACTGAAAGAAAAATTTTGATCTAAGATTATTAAAAACAGTTAAAATCACTAGCACAGCATGCCTTCCAATATTATGAAACATTTCATTTTAATTCTTTGTATTATAAAGACACTGATAGTTATATTAAGCACAGTAAATGCAACCACACAGGCACATCGGCTCTCAGCATGATGTGGCAATGTACAGAAAAGGCATGGCCTTGCAGGTGGGGCAAYGGACAATTCAGGAAATTTGGGTTCAGTTCCTGAGTCAGGTCAGGTCTCCGTGACCCTGGGAAAGTCGTTTAACATACAGGTTCAATGATAAAACTGGAATAATGCTTCCTTTGCCGGGTCTATTCGGACTATAAACACTTATTTGGCAAAGACTATCTTAATGTTTGGATAGTGCCCGGTATACCTGGGCCTTCGTTCAGCAGAAGGCTTTCTGGGGCGATGTTATGACACCGTGCGAGCGAATAGAGATCATTTGTATGCAGAATGCCTTTGTTACAGCGGTCTGAACTAAGCGCTCACTTCATTAGTAGTTGTTTTTCAACTATGGCAGTGCTTTAACAACTCAGGTCATATTGCTTACTGAGGGCAGAAGTTGCTCCTTTCCCTCAACTGAGAATATAAAGTCACAGTTAAAGCTTTGAAGTTTCTGTCTGTTGCTATTTGTCCCAAATGAAACRTGATTTAAAAACCAACCTGTTAGATCAGGCCTACAGAAGAGTGCAGAGATTCCTCTCTTTATAGCAAATCCAGACTTTAATCTTTATTTATAATGATTCTGGTTAGATACACGACAATGTTGCTGCTGAGTATCTTTTTTTATTTCATTTCTCACAGTTCTCAGATTACTTGCCATCTCCCATTGGCTCTTAGTCCTTTATACACAGCCGAGCCTTTGTACCTTAAGCAGTGCCTGTGACTTTTTGGTAGCTGCTCTGTTCATCGCTTTCCGGTGGATCGATGTACACATACGCAGCTTACCGTGCTGCTCTCTCGGCAGTGCCTAAACTCCATACTCGCACACAACTTCGTGGCAGTTCCTGCATCTTCCTGTCTGATGCCCAGCATGTCGTATCTGCACAGCTTTCTCTTTTATGAGAGTCTCTGAGTCTTACAGGCTGCTCATTGGCAATTTCCTTTCACTTCAGGTGGTGGGTTAGGAGTGTTAGTCGGTGTGGTTAGTGGGGTATAAATCACTATCCTGCAAGTGAGACTAACATCTTCAGTGTTTATTTGATCCTTCCAGCGTGATCAACTTAGGTTAATCACCAATCTTCATTAATCTTATGGCTGTTGTAAGAATAGCCATTGTGAGAAATCAGTATCTGGTGGATTAAAATTGCCTTTTCTGAGTTTCCTCTCCACAGGAAACCTGCCCAAAAACGATTCTAAATTACTGTTCAGAAATCTTTGATCACTCATCAATTATTTCTCTTCCTTTCAACATGTAAAGCCCTATATATAAGTTAACTCCTATAACTTCAGTACAAAGAATAACATTTAAAATCAGCATATGAGGAAGCTGAATGCCTGTTACCTTTTCTTCAACAGAAAATTTCCTCCAGGTTCTTCTTTTATACTGTTCTTTTCAGTATAAACACAAACCTAGTGTGTATGCTTGAATAATGTTACTTACTTTCTACAGTTACTGTCGCAAAGACTTAAATCTTCCAGCCAAACTTAAATCTTTGGGCTTAATATAGGTATTTTGGTGAAAAGTAATACCTTATCATATGCGGAGAGCTTGAGATGGAGAGAGGGCTCTCCCTTCTTACCTTAAACTTTGTGAAATGTAAACTTTTTATGCCTTTTTTTCTTTCTTATAAGATGGTAGGAAGCAATGAAATAATCAAAATTTGCTCCAGCATAGCAAGTAAGGATGTACTCAATTTTAGCAGTGCCACTGACTTCAGAATCTTAGTCCAGTGCTTAAAATTATGGTACCTTGCTGAATTGGAGCCTACATTATCTAGATCATATTCCTGCTCTATGTTTCAGAATAGTAAAGAAAAAGATTTGCTTTCCTTTTGAACGAAGGATTTTTTCAGTTGTAATTCTGCAGCATGTTAGTATTTGTAAAGGTGAAATGATACCTTGCAAATGGCAAACTACATTTTTAAAAGTTGAGATGTCAGTATGATTTTGGCCTATTTACATGTCAGTAACTTAAGTCCCATGAAAACTGCCCCTTGAAATGACTGAGGGCAGCAAATCAGTATGTATGAATGTTTACAGGATTAGGTCTTACATTTGCATAGTTTTTAGGTCAAAACAATTCAGCTTGTTCACACTACCCCTTCAGTGGTAGCTGTCAGACAGGAAGGCAGTTGGGTTTGAACCCGTGCTTCCAAGTTCTGGCACGGAGTGTGAGTAGCAATCTGCGAAGAATTGTGAAAGCCACCACTGCCACTAGAAAAACATGGCATAGTGGATATCACTTTGACATCAGGACATCAGACATCAGGACTTACTACTCCTGTTCACAGAGATCAGGCACTAAAACAGCTTCTGTAGTACCGAGAGAAGAAGGAAGGGGACTGCCTATGTCGTGTTTTTGTTTATACTGCATTTACGCTTGCTTTATGAAACTTCCCATCATTTGAAAATTATTTAACAGTCCAGTATAAACTGGAAGAAATATATTCTTCRGTGTTGTAATTTTACACTTCTAAACAACTTCCCTCTATAAACCCTTGTTGAGTATTAACATGTTCTCAGGTTCTTATCTTGTAGCAGGTTTAGGACTTTTATTTTTTTAACTCTACATTAATAATTTACTTATTCCTTCCCAGAGGGAAGTGTCCCACATATTGAATCAAGCAGAGTGACAGAAACAGAATTAGCCTCTCACTTCCCTTGTGAAAATGTTGTAAAGTTTCTCTTGAATTTTGTTCTACTTTTGTTAAACCTATACAGTGGATTTTTATCTCTAAAATAAGTTTTTCTGACTCTTCTGCTCCCAAAGCAAATATCTAAAAAAACAGTGATTATTAACTGCTCATATTATAGTAACTATTAAAATGACTTGGGGGGGGGGACAGGACGGGACCTTATTCTAGGAGCCATCAAAATACATGGCAATAGGCAGATCATGGCATAGAGAACACGCAGTCGAGGCAGAAGTAAAACAAACAACACCAAACTGAAAGGTGGCAGGGTGAAGAAGGGCGAGAAGGGACTTTCCAAGGCCACGCAGCAGCCRCAGGAGTCAAGCCCAGGTTTAGAGCCGGGCGGTGCAGAGCTCTGCAGGGACACCAGCTTGCTCCTGGGATGCTCCCGGGGTCCTAGGAGCCGTAAAGCTGCTGAGGCAGGTGAGTTAGCCTCGGGGAAGCATTTCATTAGCGTGGCTGAGCTGCTCGCTTCTGCCAGCGGAGCGGTAGCAGGTATGGTGTGACTTACTAGTCATATTTTTAACCTGGGAAACTCTCCTGAGTACGTGCAGTTATACTGGTATAAGATGGTCTTTGACAGTATTCTTTATGTGAAATCGACCCTAAAAAGTTCTTCTGACAAAATCTCCTGGGTAAACATAGCTAATGCCTGTGTTTACATTATAAAGATATGAAAGTCTTTTTGTTTGGGGGGACCAAAGTCACCAGTTGCCAATCTAGTGGCAGWGTTTGCATTTGACTTGCATTTTTTACATTTAAAAGTTTTATCTTTTTTGCAGTGGGGCGAGTACTTAAATTAGGTCAGTTACAGGAGACAGAAAAATACATTAGGAAGTGGGAACCATTGGATTCTTTCCAAGGCAGTAACACAAGCATCATTATAAGCGTGTTGCTTTGGTTTACATCCCTTGTCACAGAATCAAATTCATGCAGCCATCACTCTGCATAGGTCTCATTGCAGTAGCAGGGCTCTGTGCCGTTGTAGACTACTATTTTTTAAAGAATAAGCCAGTCCAATTAGTCCTTTATTCTTCTTTCACTCATTACTTTACAGCAAAAAGAAAACTTTACCTGCAAGAATGTCTTGAAGTAAATGTGTAGCAGGAATTTGTTTTTCACGGATATTTCTTCATTCACAGTCAGGAAATAACTGCATTAAACTGTCTTTACCTGGAGGGATTTGAAAATCATATTAAACCTAACGTCACATCACAGCTCTGATGGCACAGATCACTTACAGATTAAGATGCTGTCCTCCTCCCCCCGAACCAAAAAACCCTTTTAAAAGGAAGGGTGTTATCATCAGCCACCTGTCTCTCCAGCTGTCGAGATCCTGAGTCAGTTCATTAAAAATGTGCAGCTTTTAAAATTATGCACCTGATCATGTCTTCTAGAGACTATTGAATTTAACTGAACAAATATCCTTTCCGTATTTTTGGTGGCTGGGCAATGAGTGCTGTGGAGAAATACGCTTCCGCCATCATTTTGATCACTTTTGCCCTAAGTATCTGTATTTCAGCCTGAAGATCCAAGCAGAGCGTTTGTGGCATAAAGTTTGAGAGGAGGCTGGGCAGTCGAGCCGTCCCTAAGGGAGCTCTTCAGGGAAAGGTGGGAAATCAGGCTCCGTGCTGCTCCTCTCCGTTGCCCAATTAACACTTTCCAGGTCTTGCTCCCCTGCGTGGAGATGAGGGCAGCAGCCGAACACAAAGCCGTGAGCTCATGGGGCGAAGGCAGCCGGGACGGCGCGGTGAGCTGGGCGTTGAGGTCCGAGGGGCTGCTAAGCTYCGTGCAGATGCGGCACAAGCCTGGTGAAGGCTGGTTTGAAACGGATGGAGTCCGTGCGCCCGGGCACAGGACCGGCACTGAGGTCAGCGGGGCACTGAGCCTGGCGCTGTTGCAACCCCCCGGGCAATCGCACCCCGTGGGTGAAAGCTGTGTACTGCATTTTATTGTACAGTGGTCTGTGCTCAAATGTAAAATTTCACATATTTCTTCTGTTTGCTTGTTTCTTTCTTATAAGGGAGTCGTGAATGATTACAGGTAAAAATAGGGGGAAAGTGCATTTTCTTCCCCTGATGGATTGTTTTTATTTATGGTTCAGTTAAAGCATAGCAGCCTGCTGAATATTTAGTAGGCCATTTGTCTTTTACACAGTCTGTAAGAAAAAGTAAAACAGTTTGCCCTGCGTGTACAATTCAAAATGAAAAGCAACAATAACATACACTCAGGGAACAAAATAAATTGAAGCATAGTTCAGTAGTGATCATTTCTGTTAAACTGTAAAAAATATTTGCGAAAGGGCTTGTTTTTTTCTAGGTGATCACCAGCACAAGGGGAACACATGTTCTCTTTCATCCAGCTACTGATTCTTCAGCTCTCAGAATTACAGGTCAGATCCATCAGGGTTTGTAATTATTAGTTCTGCTATTACCTACTGGAGTTACTTAGATGGAAAGCATATGTGGATTAGCAAGGAATAAAAGATCAGGCCATACATCTGTATTCATACGCTTTATGTAACCCCTTCCCTCAGAGCATATCCAAAGGCTTTACATATATTAACAAATCGTGCGCCTTTCCATCCTGCTGAGGGATCACCCTTGTTTTACAGATGAGAAAACTACAGTGCAGAGAAAAGGAGTTTATTTTAAATCAAAGGTGGCTGGAATAATCCAATGCAAACGTTTCATTTTAAATCTGTTACTCTTCTTTCATCCTGTTTGCTGCGTTCATGTTGTGAACGCTATGGAAGAATGCTGTTTGCCGATGGTTGAAACTCGCTCGTGCGCTGGAGTACTTATCAGCCCGCTGTTAATAACACGTTCCCAAGCGCTCCATTAGATGCACTTAACCTGCTGCAGGAGAAAGCGGCGATTCCTGATTCGTAGTAACCCAGCAACAGTTTCTTAGCAGTGGCTCGGCCGATGTGTGTGTGTGCGCGTGTGCGCGCGTGTGTGTGCACGCGCGAAGCAGCAGCTTTCCAGGGAGGTGGGGGCAAGGGCGTTTCTCAATTGGGGAAAAAATAAATAAATAGGAGTTGCTAATACAGCCCTTAGGTTCCAGGCAAGCTGAGTATCAAACCAAGAACGAGAGCCAGCTAAGCAGAAATATTGGCCTACATTTTTTTCTCCTCCTAGTGTAAGGCATGCAAGTTTCTATGGCAACTTCTGTTTTCTGTTCCGTAAGGCCTACTGACTCATTTCTGTGGGAGCTGCACGCTGAAAAAATTTGTTTTCTTTCCCTGCCAAGTCAAGTGGCTCCTTTGCTGTAGCCCATTGCTCTTGTCTGAGTTAGTCTGAGCGACAAAATGATTGGTATTTGAAGCTGGCATTGCTTTGCAGAATCAGTTTAGGGTGACAACAGAAGAGAGCTGAACGTTAAAACATCCTCATCTCCTTGAAAAATCACTGCGAGAAAGTTCAATTTATCTGCTTTACAATAGGATGTCAGCCTAGTTAAAACATTGGGATGCATTAGGTAGCTGGCTCTCGAGATGAAGCTGGGTTGTGCCAGGAGGGTAGTGCTTCCCTTGAGGAAAACATCTGCAAATGAGGCTCCCGGCCCATCGTAACTTAGTCTTTCTGGGGAGCGCGCAAGCTGCTGCGCCTCTGACGAGGAGTAAATCAAAATATGCACCAAGGATACACTGGGTAATGCTGGCTGRACCCAGACACTGTTTTTGCCTTCTGGGAGTTGTCCGTGTTCAGTCCTCCGTTATGCCTTAAAATTGTGGCCCATAAGCGATGGCTTGGCTGTTAGTTCATGGCAGAGTCAGACAGAAAAGCTAGTGGAGCCTTGCTTTAGGCAGTGGGGGTTTGTAAAGATGACTGCCTTGAAGGAAAAAGATGTGTGTGTGTGTGCCAATACTTCTGGGACATCTCTTGTTTCAGAAGGAGCTTTTTAAAATGGAAAGACAGCATTTAGGGACTCCTTGGTGATAACAGTAGCTTAGAAAGAGCAGAGGGGCCTAAAGAAGACTCTGCCAAGAGTGACCCTCTGCCTACACGACTGTTGTAAGGGAAACCAGGGCTGGCTGAGTCCCTGTCGCAGGTAGAAGAAATGGACAGGCGTTCGGAGCCTAGAGCCAGGTAGTGTAAAGCAGATTTTTTCCTAAGCACCCGTATGGTGATAACCTATTTTTTTGAATTTACTAGTCCTTTTTGTCTTTTACTGACATAGTAGTCATAACGTTGACCTTGGCTTAGCGGCTATAGTCCAAATGGTTTCTGCAAAGCAGACCAGTGTCCGTTACTAAAATGTTTGTTTTATGGCTTCGTGATAACATCTCGAGCTTTCTGGATCAAATCTTCAGCAGGAATGGATCAGCGTACCTTCCGCGGTCTGATCTTATCCCTCCAGGTTTTAATTGGGAACCTTTCATAGATATATAAGCTTGGGTTTTCAGCAGAGCCCAGGGAAGCTGAGTAGCCATTTTTCCTTGAACTGGGCGCAGGGGGGCTTTACATCTACTTCTGTTAGGCTCCACTGAAAATTTCAGCTGTTTTACCCCAGAGAACACTGTGAACATTCGCACTACCAGCAGTTCTTCTGAAGCTTTTTCTTTCACCTAATCACAAACATATGGTACACTTTAAGGGAGATTATCTTTACATTGTTAGCTTTAAAATGCAGCCTTCTTTTAGCTTTACAAGGTCACAGCAGCTATCCAGGCAAATGGTAGAGGAGAAATAAAATGTTAACACAGCATGACCTTGGTCAATCAGTTAATCTTTTTCTACCCTATTTTCTCCAGCAAAATAAAAATCCATCTTCACACACTGCAAAGTGCTTTGAGATCCTGGGGTGAAAGGTACATCATAAGCCCAGAGTATTAATTATTTAAGCTCTGATAGTATGCTTGGTACTGGAGGGAATACAGATGAATTTACAATCTATTATTGTCTGTTTGTTTATGAATTGCTAATATTTACATTGATTGCAGTGATGGAGCTGTCAGTAAACTGTGCAGGTTTGAGTTTGCAGACACTATATATCGCTTCTCCCTTTCTGTGATTCATGCCACAAAGATCTGAGAAATGACAGTAAAGTATGTGCGGACTTAAGCAGTAACAGTACATCTACTTCAGAGAGTAAAAACATTTTAAGAGACTTATGTCAGCATTTTATGTAGAGCTCCTTATTAATTATACTGGCAAGGGGGAGGGTTAGGATGTAGCCAGCACTGAAAGTCGTAGTGTATGTTGTCAACCCAGCATGTATTCCAGAAAATGGTATATGTGTGCAACATAGAAAAGGCAAGGGCTTGCTCTTGTTCCTTGTTGTAATTTCAGTTCTGAGGTTTTGTGGGGAAACCTAATCTGAAACTGCTCATAAATTGGCTTTCTTGTTACATTAAGCTGGATTACCCAGGGTAAAGCTTTGATTTTTAGATTTTTAAATGCTGAATAATTTATGTGCACATTGCCTACTAAACTAGACTGTGGCAGTTTGGTTGCTCTAGCCCTTTTCAAAACAGATCCAGACAATGACTATTTTAAGATACAGGCCAACTTTGAATTCTCTTACTTTTAAATGTCTGTTTTTTTAAAAAAAAGGGGAGGTTTACATCACTTTCTGTTATCATGGTTTTATTTTATAGTGCCCAATACTGTAGTCCTACTGCAAGCACTAAGGATGATTTTTAGAGCTGTTGTTCCTTAAAACCTGCTTTTGCTATCATTCCATTTTAATATGGGCAAATGTTACAGTAAAGAAATGTTCAGTACAGGCATGAGTACATAGAGCCAGAAAGGGAAAATTGTATTTTTATGAACCATACAGATGTTGATCATAAATCTAAATAAAACTCTTTTTCAGAGCTTTTCTCAAATTGAATTGGTTTGAGCCATTCAAAAACTTCTATTATCATATATATGTACTGTAGAATACATTTAAAAATAAAATAGTATGCTGAGACATAACTTATTTAATTGAGTGTTTGCATTGTCATTGTGCAGAGCCTTTGTCCCTGAAGAGCTTAATACACTCCTGTATGAGTTTACATCATGTACGGAATTTGATGCTGGGTATGTAATTTCTATAATAACTTCATTTTATTTTTAATACACTACATCTTTACTGACTGTAGGAAACGGGGCCAGAATGTGATGATTATTCCCTCATGGTGGATCAGCTTTGGTTAACTCATCAAAAGCAAGAAACATCTATTAAACGTTCTTTTGCTGAGTCCTCAATTTAAATGAACTTGCAGGGAGCAGCGAATATTTTTCCTCCCATTTTCTCTGGACTAGTTTCTGCAGCCCTCAGAGGTCACAGCCTCCCCGGAGAGGCCGGACTAATGTCTGAGAAACGCTGCTCTGAACAAGTCCAAATGCCGCTATTCAGCAACACTATAATAATCTCACCTAAATACACCAGCTTCCATCCATCAAATGATTGACCCAATATATGAAAAACCCTCTGCAATTGTAATCACACAATGCTGGCTAGCAAACTATTCTTTACACAGGCCTTTACCAAGACAGCGTATTATCCTTACACAATAAGTTATTGACACCACGTCAGATGCTGACATTTATAGCGGGGTTATTGACAACGATTGTTCAGTGCTGTAAACAGGCGGCTGCATATAGCTCTGTGCATCGTGCCTCTATCACGCCTGCTTATCCTGAGCTTTATAAACACAGAGAGCGCTCCAGCACTCCCCACTTCAGGGACTGCGTGATAGAGGCAGTAGTCACAGCTGTGTAGCTKCAGGCTTGAAGTAGGGATTCTGCCTCTTTGTTATATATGAAAAATACAGTGTGTCCGATGCAAACTAACAGCGCTTGCTGTCTGAGTATGACTTAATAAATCAAGAACTGTTTTACACATACACATTCCTCTCTATTACCCAAGCGGATAAGGTTTACTCAGCAGAACTCTTGCATCCTCACTTCTTATTTGGCTGGATCATTAGCATGTTCTCTTTTTGTCTGTTTGATTTTATTTTAATTGTAGCTGTCTGCAGTTTTTAGTATTTTTGCATTAAAGACAAGCACTTAATATGATGTATGCAGATCTCTCAAATGCCTATATCTCAATTTAGCAGCCTCAGATAGAAACTGTTCCCTCTATATTACTGCATAAAAGTAAGTATAGTGTCATAAATGTTTCCTTGATTGGCTAATCAGTCTAGAAATGTTCGCAGAATTGAGTAATATTACCATACAACAGTGTTGACATCATAATGGCTTTGAAATAGAAATTTGTAGAAAACCTTTATCATACTATACTTATTGCTATTTAGATTTCGAGGCTAATTATTGCCTACAACTATGCTATAAGTTTAATAATATTGCATTTTTTTAGAAAGCTCCTGGAAACAGAAGCTCATGGTTAACCTGGTAAGTCTGCAAATGCACAAAACCCCTCTCTGGAAATTGTGCAGAGAGATTGTGCTTTACTAGAGCAAGCTCACAGAAGACCTTTGGGTTACTAAGGTGAAAAGAGATGCACTGAAGGCGTTAGATTGTAGCAGTGTGTGGGTCCATCTACTGGTTGTACTAAAAAATTGTTAGTTGTCTCACTGGGAAAAGAACTTGATTTCTGGTCTCTGGTATCAATGCTGAAAAATAAAATTCCTTTAAAATACTGATTAAGTATGAGTAGGAATAACTTGCCACCAGTTACTTGGGACATCTTACACATTTGGAGAGCTGACCGCAAGTGTGCAACTCTACTAATACCTGAATCTCTCCCATTTCCATGTAGTTTCCCCACACAGTCCCGTGAGACACCAGACTACCAAAGTACTGCAGATGGAGAATGTGGGAGCTAAGTATATCTACACTGCAGTCTACTGAGCACTATAAATATGACCCCATCTTAGCAATCTGCCCTGGAAGCACAGAGCTGTGAGCTAGTTTACCTTGCTTTTGCTCGGAGTCATTCTGGGCATCTCTGCTGTGCACTTTGGAACAGACAGAACTGGAGGAGCAGAGAGCAGCTAATAAATATATTAGAAGACATTGATACTGATATACTGTATAGAGCTTTGGTATCCACAAGAGTGACTGAAAAATTGAGAGAGTAAAGAAAAATTACCTTTAATGCTTCCAGCGGTTTAGAATATATCTCACAGTGAGAAACTTTAACAGCTCAATGTGTTTGGTTTACCCAAAAGGTTGAAAGATGATTGCATTACAATATTAAACTACTTTTCCGGGGAGGAAATACAAGGTACTAATTATTTCCTTGAGCTAGTAGAGAAAGGTGTAACAAGGCCAAGTGCCTGGAAGCTGAATTCAGACATCTTCAAGGTTAAAATTAAGCACATCTTTTTACTGGAGAGTGTAATTAACCACTGGGACACAGGACCTATGGCAGTGCTGAATCCTCCTGCTTGTGCTATCTTAGTTTATCGCCTGCTTGTGCCTTAGCATAGTATAAGCTGTCCTTAAGTCAAGCCAAAGTTACTGGGCACAATGTGGAGGTTACTGGGTAAAATGCATTGGCATATGATGTATGAGAGGTCAGAACAGATGATCTAAATATCCTTCCGACCTTAATTATCAAGAATAGGTTGTTTTTCTGATTTATACTCACACCCACTCACACTAACAGAAGCAAAACACCAAATCCCTAGGAGAACCTGGAGAAATCTGAAAAGTTTTTAAGGACGTTAATCTAGTCTTGGCACTTCTCTGTGCTGCCGGAAGGTGGCATATAGGGCATTTACATTCTATATTGTGTTTTATTGTAGAGAGAAACTGGAAGCTTTTAGGTGTATCTGCAGATTTGTACAAGACCTATTCACCATTAAGTCCTGGTTAATCACTCTTCATGATTAAATATCTACAATAAGAACATATGCATCATTAAAATCATAAATAAAGGGATCACAGAGAAAGTCAGAATGTTTCAGTCAGGAAAGAGCATTCGTTGTTTTCACCCTTGTGTTTTTTTGCATTCAATACTTGAATTTCAGAAGGAAAATATTGAGATAAATTCCAGCTTTCATGTGAGTACAGTTGGGCTAATTTCTTATCGGGTGCGAAGTTTGAAAAAGAATATACACTCATCTAATCAGTCACAGTTTGGGCCCTGAGCAGGAAAGTATTTAAGCAGACAATAAACTTTAAGCAGCTGAGTATTCCCACTGATCCCAGTACGATTATTCAGAGGCCTGAAGTGAAGGTTGTCTGTTCAGAACAGGGAAAAGAAGAACAAAGCAAATTCACGTCTGCCACACTGGAAGCCAAGAGTCTCACTTCCCTGGTTGCAGGGACGGATGATTAGAATTCATGATCTGGAGCTCAGAAAACAGAGTTCCTTCCTCTGCACTGGCACAGGCTTTCAGGGGGTAATTCCCTATTTAACACAGGTTTTTGTTTGATCTAGGAAATGTCGCATCACTTCGTCTAGTAATGCCCCAATGATCCAACCTGATGCAAAGCTAAATAACAGAAGAGCGTGTGAGAACAAACAATATTGTAATGAGGGAGGCAAATAATAATGATAGATAATAGAGAACCTGAGAATGACATGAGCTTTTCATTGTAGTGGCACAAAATCAATAACCCAAGTTCCTGATCTGATTTATATTTGAAAGTTTATAGATAGTATAAATAGTGAATATTATTTAACTATAGAAAGTAACTGGGGTTTTAAAAGACATTTAACGAGCTTACATATCCAAGAGGCTCTAAAACCAACTATTTTCAAATTAAGAAAGAAAAATTTTGGCTTGGATGTGACTTGTTACTTTGGTAGTAAAAAGCCCTCATTCAGACATTCATTTTTCTCTCAACAGACACAACTAGGAAGGGATAATCCATAAAAGCTACTTCCTAATGAGAAAAAACACGAAAACAGGTAACCGATGCCTGCCTGCGCACAGGACACTGCTGCGAGACCGCGAGGYGAAACAGTGGCGTTGTCTCCGCCGGCAGAAGGTTAGTGCGTAGGGTTGGCGGCGGGTGTCAGGCGGAGAGGGGTGGTGACGAAGCCCCTCCGGAGTTACAGTGTGCAGCCAGCACGCTTTCTCCAGAGCTGCATCATAAGTTTTGAAAGAACATCCTCATGCCAGCAGTGGAAACACCCAACAGCTGCTCCTTCTGCGCCCCGCGCCGCCTCCTGCCCCAGGCACCTCCCACAAGGAAATGAATGTGAATAATTTCTGAAACGGGGGAAAAATCTTAGTTATGAATACTCCAAGAAAGCTAGACTTATTAATGCTCGTGTCGTGCAAGAATCCTGTRGATGGCTTTGTGTAAGTTGAGGCTGTTCACTGTATAAGCAGAAAGGAAGCAAGCAGAATAACAGGAAAAAGGAGATTGTCAAGTCTTCAGCAGTATTGCAGTTATTCTTTCAGATTTGGACACCTGAAGTTGTTTTTCTTTAAATCCATCATATCCTTAGTATAGAATATGATCTTCAGGACATTATGTGATCCTTGGCCCCTTCTGCAAACAGATGGCATTGTAAGATAGTGTCAACCTTAAAATGGCAATTTTTTGTCTCCTTTGGAGTTTTGTCTTTTCTTTTCCCCCCCTCCCCCCTTTTTTTTGAAAGGGTGCATATAAGGACATAAAATGGGACCTATAACCACTGCTTGTTTTCCCTGGGCTATCAATGTATGACTATCATGATCATAATTATAAATAAATATTTGAACTTTATGTAATGCCATCAGCAAACCTGAAAATAAGAAACACATTTTACTGAGTACAGCAAGACTCTGTTTCTTGTGCTGTTCAAAATGCTTAAATTGTTTTCTCACAACCCAGCTTCATGTTTAAGATGTTATCCAAAATCACCACTCATAACACATGGAAGCAATTTCATTCATCCATTAACTCCATTGATTTTAAGCTTACTTCAACAGGTTTATAATAGAGATTGATATATGTACCATCTGATTATCATCCAATACTTCCTAAAGGACTAAACAGAAAATACTAAACAAATAAGAAAGTTAAAATGCCCTCAGCATTCCCCCCAAAGAGTTAAAAATACACATCTCTGAAACCATATATACTTGTAAAGGAAACAAAAGCTTTCAATTCTCATAGGTTACAGCTAATCTTTGGAGAAGATGAAAAAAATATTAGTCAAAGGATCTGACTGAGAGTTTCAGAACTACAGATAGAAATGGAAAACTAATTCTAACACCATCAGATAATACAATGGGAATTTGCCCTTCCAGCAGCGCGTACAAGAGTTACCAGTTAGGCCCTGAAGAATAAGCAGTTGTCACAAGTTAGCGCAGCAAAAACCTCCGTGTCCCTCCCAGGGAAAGGCCTTTGCACCCTGCCATTATTTCCTGCCTCCAAGTTGTTCTCAAGAGTAGCCCAGATAAGGCAGAGCAGCGTAACCCAGAACAGAAGCGCTTAAGCCATGCAGTCTACGGAGAAAGCTTTTTCCAGAGGACGACACTGACTTCAGAACAAACTACTATTATTTTTTGGTGTCCTCGGCCCTCAAAGTCTGTGCAAAGTCTGCTGCCTTGCACGTATAGCCCARTGTCTTCTCGTTTTAAGGGTGGGGCGTAACAGGGTAGAAATAGGACTTCTCTGTACTTTTAGCACACATGCAGAGTTTTAAAAACTCTCCACAAGTGTTCACAAGGTCAATCCAAATAACTTAAGTGTTCTGGTTTATTGCTGTCCCTAGTAACAGGGTCAAATGATTCAGCAAAAACCTTTCTTAGTATAATCCTCCAGAGGTAGATGAATACACAATTGATGGAGTTTGGATATATTCCCAAGCTGCTACGATAGTTGGGTCCAAAAGCTCGCAATAAATGAATTTAATCAGGAAACATCGCTCTGTCTGATACAAATGTCTAACGGCGCCAATTTGTACTTTCAGCTGCCAAAGTCAGGAGCTAGCTTAGTAGTCAAGAGCCCAATGAGCTCAAGGTTTCAGAACAAACAACTCTCCTTGGAGATTAAAGTGTTGCAAAAGATGTTACTAGACAGCCAGAGGGAGAGTTTTGCCTCTTACTAAAGCAGTTAACCCAGCACGTGCCTCAACTATTCAAATGTATCTGAAAACATCTCTTTTAAAAGCTGTATTTTAACAAGTATTCTGCTTTAGACCATTGCTGTTTTATTTTCAGTGAGGTCCTCTTATAATTCAGTTTCGTTGTCTTTATTTTTTTTATCTGACCTGCTAAAAACTAAGGGTTTGTAACATTTCTGTAGTATAAAGTCTGTCCGAACATTTCTGTAGTATAAAGGCTATCCGAACAATTGACTGTAAAGCAGTAGGAAGGTCCTGTGAGTCCCTGCAAAGTACCTGTGGCTAAGAGGTATTGTTTGTAAAGCAAGTTTGATAGCAGAATAGCTATACAGTCTTAAAAATGGGACCATCCAGGAGAACTTTCTGTACACCTGCATGGTTTGCAGGATTACATATAGTATGAAAGAGAGGAGGTGATTAGGGGGAGAATCTGTGGTCTACCCTAGTTACATACATAGACCTGTTCTACAAAACTTCAGATCACATCATCAACCTAGATTGCAATAAATGTTTGTCCCAGCTGTGGATTTCATCCCTTGTATCTCTCTGCTAGACAGTCTAAATCGCCTTTTTTTCCCCATTATATTGTTGTCTGACTGCAGCGCTTTTTGGAAGTGCCAGATTGACAAGTATAAAATCTGAAATCGAATAGTCCTGTAATATGCACAGCAAACATAGCATGAGCTGCACGCTGGCCTACCCAAAGCTCTGTTGGTGTTCTTGAGCTTTGGTTTGCCAGGTGCCATTTAGTTCTTGGCTCTTCTGCTGTGATCAGACAAATCTAATTTTTGGATGTAGCATATACAAACATAGACAACACATGCAAAATATATCTAAATATGTCCAGGATACAAATTGAAGCACTTAAAAGTTAGGAAATGTCAGACTGAGTTTGCCCTAAAGTAGCTTTTATTGAGCTCCTTAGGAAGTATGCACTTACTTATATCAGTAATTAYACTATTTTTATACAAGTTTCCTGCTTAATTTAGTACGCAGACTAGACTTTTACTACAAAGAATGAGGGCTGAGTCATGAAGGGCATTTATGCTGTTAAAACTCTGTTTCATTTATTGCAGAAGTTGCAAAGTGTGAGTTTGAGAAGGTTTTCAGGAAGAGAAGGGATGACTGAACAGTTAGAGCAGCTGAATAGTTCCTCGCAAAATTGAGCACATCTCTCCATTAGCTACAAATAGCTAGATGATACCAGGTAAGTTACTTCAGACAGACTTTCCCAGATAGTCATTAACTACATCTTCCACTCTTTTGTGACGATACATTCATTAATGTCTGTGAAGAATTCAGATAACAGAGACGAGCGCATGGAAAAGCCCAGGAGGAAATGACTAATTCCTTTTGCAGAGAAAGATGTGATGAATGTGCAGTAAGTGAAGCCATCAGCAATACACAGAATGACGAGGATAAGATAACATCCTGAATAACTTTTACTTGAAAGATTCCCGTGGTGCTACAGATCGCATAGAATGCATACACATAAAGAAGCCAGCTAAAAGCTCCATAAAACTTTTGAGTGCCTGACTTTGCCTCCCTGGCATTCTTTAGTGTAGTTTTTGATCTGTAAATTCCTAAAATTTAAAAGATAGAATGAGAATTCTCTCGGAAAAATCATATTTTTTTCAATCCCATTCCTTCAGTGAGGTGTATTATTTTTGCCAGTCCATTTCTCTTCTCTTTATTTTGATATCTTTTCCCACTCCCCGAAAATAAGCCAGTCAGAGTCAGATACTTAATATGGAAAATTTAAATGTGGATAATTACATTTTTATTTAGTTTTACAAGCTACTGAAAAAGGGGCCTTATAACAGAAAAGGTTAGGTGACCTTAAGCATAGACAGCACTTTCAGCTCCGCTTGGAGATATTTCCAAATGAGCAGGAACATCATGTGATGACTTTCTGTGGCTGTTTTTCAAAAGACTCCCTCTTTCCTTGCCTTTGCTCAATAGAAAGGGCTTGGATTTTCCTTTCTGTGTGGCCACATCATCAAACACCAAGTAGGACAGGCAGACACAGCAGAGCACTTAGTCATGCACAACCACAGAAACTGTGGTTAAGAACAGTTCAGAAAAGGTCCTTCTAAAACAATCCAGAGAACAGAACTTTGGAAAAAAAAATCTGCCATGAGAAAATTTGTACTGAGATCCCAGCCTGTTTATGATCAAAAACTTTTCTTTATGGCAACTTTAATACTTAAGATAGAGTAAAGATTTCAGACTTTCTGTCCAAGTTCATAATGGACTGTATTTAAAAAATAATTTTATTTTCTTGACCTTAGGGTATTTTGGGGCAAATTTAGCCATTGAAGCTAGGGAATACAAGTCAGACATGCTGTTAGGTTTTCTCATATGCATGTGCATCGACATGTATTTTGTGTTCAAGCCGAGCAAAGTAATACTCTTACCAAAATTCTGAAAATTCAGTCTACTAACATATTTTTATTCTGCGCAATTTTTTTGCACCATACATTTAACTAAAAGTGGATAATAACCCAAAGGTCTGCTGGTTTCACTTTTGTTTTGAGTTCCTTCCTTTCGCTTTCTGACTGTTGGACTAGCACAATGTCACACGGTTTGGGTTGCTAGCGCTGCAGAGGAACGTCCATTATTTAGTTAAAGAAACCTGTATTAGATTTAATGGGACCGTTTCTACTAACAATAGACCGTGCAAGAACTTATTTATAAAAAAYGAATGTTTGTGAAGTTCTCTGTGTCTTATTCCATTAGTCGGAATACCTTCATAAACTTGAAGCTGCGCTGATTTACTTCCTCAGCGCATTTGCTCTCTGCAGATGGCTCACCGCGTCCTGGTGCCCGTCAGTTCGTCTCTGGGCCATAATTCTGGTTATAAAAGAGGAGCAGCGCTTAGCCGGCCTTCCCCGGGGTGTGCACTTCTCTGATGATCCCCACTTTATTTTTTTGCAAAGAATCTAACTATTCGAACAATCCTGTTTGCATACAAGAAGCCATTTTAATAGAGACTAAAGGATTTCTGATCTTTGTGCCCATTATTCTCCCTTAAAACATGGGCCTGTCACTTTGCCGCTCTCGCACCCATCGGGGAGGGGTAAGTGTTGGAGCAGCCGCTGGTGGCAGCGGGGAGAGGCTGCCAGCGTGGGTCTCTGTGCCCCCGACACATCAGCTGGTGGCAAGCAKGCACCTGGAGCAGGTGCTCGATGGAAGCGTCACTGGGGGAGAGGTGATACCTACAACCAAAGCTCGGGGGCAGGTTGAAATCCGGCCTACATAATTAATCTATCTCGCAGATTTGCAACCACAGCTGGAGCTAGCAGGCACGCTTCAAAGGTGGCCCTGGACAGGAAGGCATGGAGAGTTCATCTGCTTTTTCGCTACGTGACGACGGTCTCCTCACTTCRGATGAGGTCCCGAAGGCAAGGTGTCGGCATGCCTGCAAGGTAAGGCGCTGCATGCGCAAAGGCAAGGCGCTGGCGTGTCACAGCGGTGCCCCTGCGGTGGACGGACACCGCATGTGGGATGTGGGTGTGCGGAGCAGCCGAGCCCAGCGTTGTTACTGACGCTGCTGTGCTACTCTGGGTGCCTTTTCCCAGGCCGGCGCAACAGCAGGGCCCACGCACCGGTGCGATTCGCGTGTGCGGTGGGCGCCGCAGCCTTCCCAGGGCATGCACGCTGTGCCTTCTGCCCTGTGCCCCCCATGCACTGTGTGTCCTGTACCGTGCCCCGCAGGGCCTGCCCTGTACAGCGTGCACCCTGCACTGAGCACCCTGCCCCTTTCAGCGTGCCCCGTGCAGCCTGCACACTGCCCTGTGCCCCATGCAACCTGCCCCATGCAACCTGCACACTGCCCTGTGCCCCGTGCGACCTGCCCCGTGCAACCTGCACTGTGCCCCGTGTAGCCTGCACACTGCCCTGTGCCCCATGCAACCTGCCCCGTGCAACCTGCACACTTCCCCCTGCCGCATGCACACTGCCCCGTGCAACCCGCCCCGTGCCCCCGGCC